>NC_074669.1:41432107-41496170 GCF_029448725.1 Salvelinus fontinalis
GACAAATGGCACTTGCGAGCTTTTAGAAGGAGGCAGGCGGTGCTGTCGGGAAAATGAACAACAGGAGACCCCGTAACAGGGCCCTCAGACGTCAGCGGGCCAGATTCAACCTGACGCCGCCGAGGTAAATCTTCTGAAACCTGGGGAAGGAATCATGTTAATTCTTCTGTTAATTAATCTATTATTTATAAGCCACACATCGAGATCACGTTGCAAGATAAGATTTTTATTTATATATTTTTTATTGAACCTTTATTTAAAAGATGAGATTAAGACTGGTATTCAAAGTCATGGTAGCCCAAATGTTTTATAATAATACCATCTGTTTGAGTAAATATATTCGTTGGCTTCTTTTCATTTTGGTAAGAGATGAAAATGCAAGGTTATTTGTTGATGTAAAAATCTACATTTGATGATTTTAAGGTTGTGTCATTAGATTTGGGATGGGGCCGCGAGAAATTTTTGTGAATGAAATGGGGTCCCCAGAATGTCTGGCGGAAAAATAGGGTCCCAGCTAAAACAGTTTGAATACCACTGGATTACAATAACATCATTATGACATAATGTTATGGGTTAAGGGCCCCACCAGCAAACCAGATACCTTGCAGTCTCAATTTACTAAGTCATCTCACCTACAGTTTTTCTAACACATTTTCTAGTGAAAAGTCCCCAAAAATAAAGGCCCCACATTGTTGCATCGTTGCAAAAACATTGCGTCATCTTGTCACTGTGTGTTAGGTGCAGGGGCCAACCAACTAACCAGCTACCTCATAACTCTCACGAAATAATCGTCTTCTAAAACACTAAATCACTCTTATATTTCATCTTAGATATGTTCAAGACAAGCGAAAATTCCCTAAAAATTCAATTATATTAAATTATCAAAAATATTAAATTAATGAATGTTCTCCTGAAGGATGTATGATAATAAGCCCCCAAAATCCACGAGCGGGTGTGTGGATTAATATTTAGGGTGACTAACATCCATATTAATGGTAACATTACATTACACACTACATCTCCTCAGAAATTAAATTAGAATTCGACCCAACATTGATGGCGAGTCACGTCAGCCATATAAATGGACCCATAGCTGGAGGTTAGAATATCTTTATTCATGATTTTACTTCAGTCCAGGTAGCTTCGCTTTTGGCCATGGCTCGGCGTTGGTTCCCTCGCGGCGTTATTCCTGGAAAAGAATTACATTTTTGATAAGGACTAATTATACTAGCCTTCACCTGCGATAGTCTTTTTCTTTCCATGCTGTTGCGTGTTCGGGTGGGCTGGGATTGTGGGTATAACTTATTGAGGGACGCCAACTGTTCAGACTGCTGTTTCCTGTTCTTAGGAACAGAAGGATGGAGAGAGAGAGACGGACAGCGTGAGATGGAGAGATAGAGAGATTGGGGTGGAGGAGAGAGAGAGAGAGAAAGACAGAGAGAAGAAAGAGAGAGATAGAGAGAAAGAGAGAACGAACGAGTGTGAAGGTTTCCAGAGTGCTTGTAAGGAGTATGCTCTTCTCTTTAAAACAAACTCAAAGCAAGAGATTGCCAAACTCAACTCTCACACCAGCTACAGGGCCCTTTTTACTCATTTCAACATCATCAACCCCTTCTGTTAGCTCCTAGCTCCTAGTTGAACCCTAACTGGTGATATCACTGCTATTCCTACAGCTTCTCATAGCTCTCCCCAATGAGAACTGCCTGTACAGGGTGAGTGAGAATAACGTGCTGCACAATGGCACCCGGAGTGGAAATAGCATTAGAAACATAGAAACAGCATTAGAAACTCTCATTCCTGTACAGCAAAGGTTCCATTTGGACAAAATTACATAATTGGACTGTGCTGCTGCAGCAGTTTTTGAGGAAAAACTCAATATGTTTGTCCACCTTCCACATATTGCTGAATTGTTTTATGGTGTATCTGCTTGCTTTGTTGCTTTATTCCTACGTCTTATATTGTCTTGTTGCCATTTGTTCTGTGATTGTGAACCTTAAGTGCACACAAATGGTAAAAGGGGGTACTGTAAAGTAAATGATGTAAAGTACTGAAGAAAAAATACTTGAAAGTACTCCTTAAGTAGTTTGTTTGTGTATCTGTACTTTACTATTTATATTTTATTTATATTTTTGAACTTTTACTTTTACTTCACTACATCCCTGAAGAAAATTATGAACTATTTACATCATACCTTTTCCTTGACACCAATAAAGTACTCATTACATTTTGAATGCTAAGCCGGACAGGAAAATTGCCTAATTCATACACTTATCAAGAGAACACCCCTGGTCATCCCTACTGCCCCTGATCTGGCAGACTCACAAAACACATGCTTCATTTGTAAATGATGTCTGAGTGTTGGAGATGGCCCCTGGCTATCTGTAAAAATAAATAAATAAATATATATATATATATATATATATATAAGGAATTTGTCACGACTTCCGCCGAAGTCGGTCCCTCTCCTTGTTCGGGCAGCGTTCGGCGGTTGGCGGTCGGCGGTCAACGTCACCAGCCTTCTAGCCACCGCCGATCCACTTTTCCATTTGTTTTGTCTTTGTTTTACACACCTGATTTCAATCCCACATTTACTGTTTCATTATTTAACCCTCTGTTCCCCCATGGGTTTTTGTGAGTGATTGTTTCTTGTATTTTCGGTCTGTCATGGTGTGTGTGTATTTGTTACTTTGTATCTTTGACATTTTGAGTAAAAGTACGTTGATTACTCATATCTGCTGTCCTGCGCCTGACTCTCTACACCAGCTACACCTAGGACCCGTTACAGAATTTGAAATTATTTATACTTTTAATTTTGATGCTTAAGTATATTTAATCAATTATATTTACTTTTGATACTTAAGTATATTTAAAACCAGATACTTTTAGACTTTTACTCAAGTAAAAATTTTCCGGGTAACTTTCACTTTTACTAGAGTATTTTTCTATTAGGGTGTATTTACTTTTGCTCAAGTATGACAATTAGGTACTTGTTCCACCACTGTGCACAGTAAATGGTAAAAGGGGGTACTGTAGAGCAAATGGTAAAAGGGGGTACTGTACAGTAAATGGTAAAAGGGGGTAATGTACAGTAAATTGCAAAAGGGGGTACTGTATAGTAAATGGTAAAGGAAGAGTTGAGGTATGAGATAGGCTATAATCTAAGACAGGGATGGGCACATTTTTGTCTCAAGGCCCATATTGCGATTTAAAAATTCAATGGAGGGCCGCACATTTTTTTGGGGAGCATTTTGTTCATCAAATACAATTAGCAGACCAGAAAAAGAGCAGTTATTTGAAAAGATATAGATCCATTATAATTCCTACATGCTTTCTATCCAGCCCGTAGGCTGTAGTTTGCCCACCCCTGACTGAAGATGATGAAATAACATTTTAGAAACCGTCTCGCCGTTTGTTCCTTCTCTCTTCTCTCCCTTGTAATTGAGTGGTACTCAGGTGTGAATCAGAGAGGAGACATGAGACGGGTGTCACCTATACCTCACAACACAAAGAAAAGAAACACAACAAACTATGACACAATTTTGCATCAACGACAAGACAGACAGACAGACAGACAGACAGACAGACAGACTCCAAAATCTGCTTGCTGCAAGTTGTATGGACGAGGGGCACTCAACTAAACTTGCAGCTGTTTATTTTAGATTCTAGAACTTGGCTGGAAAGCGCACTCAGAACATGATGGAACAAAGACTTACAACTGTCTCTGTTCTTTTTGTTCTTGTAGTTCACAAATCCTTCGGCCGGGGTCTTCTCTGGCGCCCCGGACGACTGATGCTTATACTGCTGTGATGCAGTCAAGACGCTGTAATTGTATCAAAAATAGAAAACTACAAGACAGACAGGATACCGGGGGGTCGCACATCGACGCATGGCTCCAACCCTCGCTCCAACGCTTTGCACAAAACCCCGGCGCTAGCTTAGTTAATTGTTCTGATCATGGGAGAAAAAAAATACCTTTCAAGAAGCTTTCTGTTTCAACCCGCCCTGATTAAAGAACGCATGATACTTCAGTGACAAGAGTGGATTATTAATTCATTGCAAACAGTGGAATTTGGGGTGTGTTACTTTGAAAAATTGTTCAAAACTGGCGGCCTGGTAATAAAAAGCACTGAGAGAAATTCCAACTCATTAACTTTTAATGGCAAAATTCTCTTTCATATGAAATACCCAATATAGGCTGTCAGAATCAATCAGGTGTCCAGAAAAAGGAGGATGACATGTTAGAAAAGGATGGGGAATATGTCAATTGTGGCTCTCGGGTTGTTTCTTCTTGTCTGTCATGTTGCCAACGTTGCCGACGTTAAGTAGAGAGACACCAGCTTGGAACATGTGACAACACCCGTTCCCCTCCCAAAGTGCTATGAGGAACACAGGAAGAAGAGAAAAAAGGAAATCAACCCTGCTCCTGGCTGCCATAAAGGCTTTGTCCTGACAGAAGTCGAAGGAAGCGAAAGGTTGTGTTATCTTGTGACGAGGGAGAGACGAGGCTTCTTATCTTCTTATCTGGCTTCCTGGGTTCTTGGGGACGACGGGGGAAAAAAGACATCTCCTCTCCTCTCTCATAATTTTGTAATTGGCTAGCCCTGTCCCTGAGTTCCTTAGGTTTCTGAGCCAATTCCCCAGTCTGAGCCTAACACCTTGAACATCCAACTATTTGAAAGCGTACGGTTGGCCTGTGTGGAGGAAGAGGAGGAGGGGGGAGGAGGGATGGTCGTGAATGATGGCACTACGATTTCCCATGATGACCCAGGCCCGCAGCAGAGGCGTAGCGGTGTAGACTTGACTACTACTTAACAAGAATGGGAGAGGGCTCAGAAAAGTGCATACAGAGTGCGATGTTGATAAGAGACAGCATCAAAGAAGCCCAAAGGATTCTGGTCACTAGTGAAATGAAAAATATGTTTATATAAAATCACAATTGACTAAAATCACAAGTTACTTATATTTTTAGTTCTTCCACTAAAAGGTTGGAGTCAAACTGAACTTGGACTGCCTCACGCTCAAAAGAAGTGGGCACTTTGAGGTTGTACTGTAGTGATAGCAAGTAGTCCAATACAAGCCAAGTATGTTGCCAGTTAAAGCAATGTGACTGAGATGTTGCATATGGAGGGATGATGGATATGTATGAAATAACACTTACCTCTAGATCAGCTTTATAGCACTGGTACCACCAATGGGCTGGAGAGACAGAGAAACCTGCAAAGAAAAACACTGTCTAACTGTTCTTTTTGTCTTGCACCACAAACCTGGTAAACAGTTTGACTGAACAGGGCCTTTAGTTTCTGCATCAGATGTACAGTAAACAGACCCGCTACAGAATGTGTGATTGTATCGCAACTTCCACATGCACTCAAACTGCCACCTGAGAGTTCTTGTGGAGTCTTGCCCCAGATACAGATAGGCTGTGTTTAACATAATGTCACACACTGTGTGTGTGTGTGTGTGTGTGTGTGTGTGTGTGTGTGTGTGTGTGTGTGTGTGTGTGTGTGTGTGTGTGTGTGTGTGTGTGTGTGTGTGTGTGTGTGTGTGTGTGTGTGTGTGTGTGTGTGTGTGCACAGACAAAATCAGACAACAGATGATTGACCAACCAGACGACCACTCATTTAACCCAACATGGCTGAGCAGTCATTGAGAATGGTTGTCAACACGATTGAACACTGAACACTCTGGGTGCTTGACCTCCCTGGTCATTCCTGCTAGCTAACGCCTCCACCAACAGGCTACTGTTAGTAGCCTCCAGAGGTTTCAAGGTCCCATTACTACTCTACACCGTGTTCTGCTCAACTGTAATGGTCCTACAGTATGTCTGGTTGAACTGTGTAGTAATAATATCCTTGTACTGTACTGTACTGGGCTTTCATAGAGCAAGGAGAGAATGGGAAATCAAGAGGTCATTTCCAGAAAATGCTGACCTCTGTGCCACGGAAAGTAAGTGAGAGAACTGTTAACGACTCTCTGGCCTCGCTCTCCAATGTTCCGACCTTAACCTTTGACCTTTCCTCACTGTTTACCCACTGCTTCTTGTGATCCCCTAACACCCACCCCCTCCACCCGTCCACCTGGCTTCCTCCCATCACTCTCTTCTACACTACGTAACCACCAATCTGGGGTGCAGAAATGAAAGGAAAATGAAAGGAAAAAGGAAAGAAGCGCATTTTGTTTTTCAGCCAGGCACTCCGGTTTTGCAAGGACTGAGCGATTGCACTGCTGGAGGATGGAAAGAGAGGACAGGCTGGCGTTGCTGGGTGTGTGGGTGTGTGGGTGTGTATAGCTGCAGGGATAGAGGGGGTCTCAGTGGCCTTGGCTCGGCTAGCTGTCGAGACAGTTGTCAACTGAACAACTGAACAGACAACTGATGGAACAATTTTCACCGTTCCATCAAGACGCCGGTGCACCGATACATCTGTCCCCTCCCACCTTGCCATTAACACAGAGTGGGCGGCGGCCGGGGGAATAGACCCGCAGATGATTTGGTTTAGTGATGAGCCACTGATGGCTGTCACTGTCATACTGGAACAGTGTGTCTGCTATGACAGAAAGGCCACTCAGGGCCCCATTCAGACTGGCTTTAAGTGCTCAAGTCAAAGATAAACACACACATTCAATCTCTGGTGTTCAGACCTCGGATACACTGCGTGGTTATGTGTGTGTGTGTGTGTGTGTGTGTGTGTGTGTGTGTGTGTGTGTGTGTGTGTGTGTGTGTGTGTGTGTGTGTGTGTGTGTGTGTGTGTGTGTGTGTGTGTGTGTGTGTGTGTGTGTGTGTGTGTGTGTGTGTGTGTGTGTGACAGGGTGAGTGTTTGACTTCATGCTGCCTTGTAAAGCAGCTGATTTTGATGTCAGAATATGAGCTGACAGGTGTGGATGTAATGTCTTCGGTTGGTTTTATGTTGGCGTTTCTGTTGTATCGTCTGGATCATTTCACAGAGAATAAGGAGTGCTGGGATGGTCACAGAAATATATACAGCAACAAGATAGAGGATTCACCCTCAAGCAGTTAGCCTACCCATCCTATACATACACACACACACACATAGGTTTTACTACCCAAGTGCGGACCAAAACATTTATTCCCATTCATAATTCTATTTTCCCTAACCCTTAACCTAACCTTAACCCTAAACTCCTGACTCTAAAACTAAACCTAACCCCTAATTCATAACCCCTAATTCCTAACCCCTAATTCCTAACCCCTAATTTGAACCATAATTGTAACCATAAAATATATGTCCTTGTGGGGACCTGCAAAATGTCCCCACTTGTCAGAATTTTCCTTGTTTTACTATCCTTGTGAGGACTGTTGTATCCCAAAAGGACAGTAAAGTTAGACAGCACACACACACACACACACACACACACACACACACACACACACACACACACACACACACACACACACACACACACACACACACACACACACACACACACACACACACACACACACACACACACACACACACACACTGCGAGTACCTCCTCTCAGCCCTCTCTACTTACGACAACTCCCCGGAGAATAACCGGCCTCATTATGTGAGAACAAAAACAATGACAGCGCCGAGCGTTGGCCGTGACTCCGTTGGTAACGGACAAAGCCTAACTGGGGTGGTGGGAAGGAGGTAATACCGAGGTGGGTTGTATCAAGAGTGCACTAGCAGGAGTCTGATGTGGTATCGTGCCTCGTGGGCAAGCATTATTCCAACTGTATATCATTAGCGGTGCGGTGAGTTGTCTAATTAGCAATAGGGCAGAATAATGACTATAACTCCATTAATCACAAAGGTAATATATGTAAAAGCATGTATTTTTGGCCTTGGGAAAAGAATGCGAAGAGGTAGAGAGAAGGAACTTAGAAAAATATAAAATAACTATAACCCCTGTTTTAATATCGAAGAAATTCTAATCATTGCTTTTATTATTCATTTATACACATATACTTTTATTCAATTTACAGTGCTTGCTCTTTAGTGCATAAGTGGGTTGGATGTGAAGTATAATAGAAGGAGAAGATAAGGGCAAGCAGTAGACCCCTCGTCTTTAATGTATTTACATTTGAGCACAAATTGTTGTCTTACATATTGTAACGAATCCAGCATTGATAACACAACAGTATAATTCATGAGTGCCAGATTAAGCCATAATAACGAATCTAGAGTGTTTTAGGTGTCGTGGTTCATTTTAAATTGGTCTATAACTGACAGAGGGGAGGGGGAGACGTTCAGAGTGAGATCAGCCGATCTGAGGAGCAGTACTGTACATACAGTAGAGTGAGATCAGAGTATTACCACAGACCCATGATGATTCATAACATGTATTATGGAGTATTATGGAGAATACATAACAATACATCACATTAACGTACAGTAGACTGATTGCTGATGTACTAGCGTGCTGAGAGTTTTTCTATGGACTAAAATAATAAAACATTACCATAGATATTGCACGATTCTGGAGAAAAGAGAGGACAGAGTTGGTGTCACTACAACTCAATGGAAAATGGACAAGCGTGACTATTTGACTGAACTTAATGTAGCCTCCGTGGTAGCTACACAGTAAAACAAATACCTGTAAGATCACTCAGAATAATGAATCATTTTTTGATGAGAAATAGTGCAGTCAGTAATATACCATTTTGCTTGGAAAATGTTTGTAAAGTGATAGCAAAATGTATTTAAAAAAATCTGAATTAAAATGTAACAGGCTACTGGGGTAATGAGGAATGTACTGACAACATCGTTACAGAAAAGCAAAATAAAACTGAACCATGCATACAGTACACTGAACAGTACAGTGGAAATTCTCTAATACAACTGATTGTATATAGGTCATGAGTAGGGGAAGAGAGAGAGAGAGAGAGAGAGAGCGAGAGAGAGAGAGAGAGAGAGCGAGAGAGAGCGAGAGAGAGAGAGAGAGAGAGAGAGAGAGAGAGAGAGAGAGAGAGAGAGAGAGAGAGAGAGAGAGAGAGAGAGAGAGAGAGAGAGAGAGAGAGAGAGATACTAACAGCGCTGATACTGGTGTCTCCTCGAGAAATGTTTGAGAAAGCATTCAAGTGATCTGATTTTCTCGCTTCCACAACACTCCTGGCTGCCTACTGCTGAGTCTCAGTCTCTGTGCCTTTTTTTCATACATTTGCACCTCACAATCCAATGTGAGAGCACACTCGTCTCACTGTGACAGCGAATGGAGCTTTAAAATGCCTCCTAAGATATAAATAAACTTTGCTGAGCGGAAAACTGCAAATGCATTTATCCTTTAAAAAAAGAACGGAAATAAAAAAAGCCGCATTTCAGAAGCCTGTCCAAGGCGCAAAAACAGAAATGTCATTAAATTCTCCTAAAAAATAGATCACTTTTCACTGAAGGAGAGGGAGAGACACTAGGCACACGCAAAGTCAAAGTCATTTGAAGTTTATTCATCTCAACAAAATTGACACTGACAAAAGTCACACGACATAAAATGATTTATCATTGTCTTTTTCGTTAAAAAGTATAAATATAAACTTAACATGATATCTACATTTGCATTTTAATGTCCCAATGTTCTTTTTAAGTGGGATAAAGTATGACACACATCAAGTCCTGAAACACATGATTTGAACTTATATTCATGTAATTTAATACAAATAAAAGAGTGGACTTGACATAATAAAAACATTAGTATGCATTTTTAT
Source organism: Salvelinus fontinalis (assembly GCF_029448725.1). NCBI lineage: Eukaryota > Metazoa > Chordata > Actinopteri > Salmoniformes > Salmonidae > Salvelinus > Salvelinus fontinalis. The sequence goes on from NC_074669.1 coordinate 41,441,793, forward strand.
ATTATCAGGTGATACTGTGTAATATTAATAACCGAAGGGCAAGTTGTCCGCTCTCAACCTTGGCCTGGGCTGAGAATGGAAAACCTTTCCACTCAACATTTTCAAGGCTGCCCACTCGGCAAAAGCTGGTTGAATCAACGTTGTTTTCATGTCAATTCAAACCCAAAACGTGATGATGTTGAAACAACGTGAAAAACTGATCGATGTCATCAACGTAAGGGAATAAAAGAAAATTCACACCCAAATTCGAACCTAAATCTAATGACAAGGTCCATTTTTTGTTGTTGATTTCACGCTGAATTAAAGTTAGTTGACAACTCAACCAAATGTAAATCAAAACTCGATGTTGAAATGACGTCTGTGCCCACTGGGTGTGCTCTTCTCTTGTTCTTCCTTGTTAAAGTCCTATAAAGGCTTGAATTAAATGCTTAAACCTCACAGTTGGATTGATCAAGACAAAGAGGGGGACATAAAAAACATTATTAGTTGTGTTCCAAGTCACAGTGTCTGTCCCTAAAGTAGAGAAACATTGATTTCTCTCTGGGTTCTACTCTGTCATATAATACTGCCTGGTTGTATAACTGGTGCTGCTGAGTAGAGAAATACAGTTCATATTCCATGTACTGTACATTACCAGTCAAAAGTTCTAGAACACCTACTCATTCAAAGGTTTTTCTTTATTTTTGTACTATTTTCTACATTGTAGAATAATAGTGAAGACATAAAAACTATGAAATAACACATATGGAATCATATAGTAACCAAAAAAGTGTTAAAGAAATCAAAATATATTTTATATTTGAGATTCTTCAAATAGCCACCCTTTGCCTTGATGACAACTTTGCACACTCTTGGCATTCTCTCAACCAGCTTCATGAGGTAGTCACCTGGAATGCATTTCAATTAACAGGTGTGCCTTCTTAAAAGTTAATTTGTGGAATTTCTTTCCTTCTTAATGCCTTTGAGCCAATCAGTTGTGTTGTGACAAGGTAGGGGGATATACAGAAAATAGCCCTATTTGGTAAAATACCAAGTCCATATTATGGCAAGAACAGCTCAAATAAGCAAAGCAAAACGACATTACTTTAAGACATGAAGCGCAGTCAACACGGAAAATGTCAAGAATTATTAACGTTTCTTCAAGTGTAGTCACAAAAACCATCAAGCGCTATGATGAAACTGGCTCTCATGAGGACCACCACAGGAATGGAAGACCCAGAGTTACCTCTGTTGCAGAGGAAAAGGTCATTAGAGTTACTAGCCTCATAAATTGCAGCTCAAATAAATGCTTTACAGAGTTCAAGTAACAGACACATCTCAACATCAACTGTTCAGAGGAGACTGTGACTCAGGCCTTCATGGTTGAGCTGCTGCAAAGAAACCACTACTAAAGGACACCAATAAGAAGAAGAGATTTGCTTGGGCCAAGAAGCACAAGCAATGGACATTAGACCGGTGGAAAGTTGTCCTTGGGTCTGATGAGTCCAAATTGGAGATTTTTGGTTCCAACCGCCTTGTCGTTGTGAGACACGGTGTGGGTGAATGGATTATCTCCGCATGTGTATTTCCCACCGTAAAGCATGGAGGAGGAGGTGTTATGGTGTGGGGGTGCTTTGCTGGTGACACTGTCTGTGATTTATTTAGAATTCAAGGCACACAACCAGCATGGCTAACACAGCATTCTGCAGCGATACATCATCCCATCAGGTTTGCGCTTAGTGGGACTATCATTTGTTTTCAACAGGACAATGACCCAACACACCTCCAGGCTGTGTAAGGGCTATTTTACCAAGAAGGAGAGTGATTGAGTGCTGCATCAGATGACCTAGCCTCCACAATCCCTGGCCCTCAACCAAATTGAAATGGTTTGGTATTAATCGGGCCGCAGATTGAAGGAAAAGCAGCCAACAAGTGCTAAGCATGTGTGGGAACTCTCTCAAGACTGATGGAAAAGCATTCCAGGTGAAGCTGGTTGAGAGAATGCCAAGAGAGTGCAAAGTTGTCATCAAGGCAAAGGGTGGCTATTTGAAGAATCTCAAATATAAAATATATTTTGATTTGTTTCACACTTTTTTGGTTACTACATGATTCCATATGTGTTATTTTATAGTTTTGATGTCTTCACTATTATTCTACAATGTAGAAAATAGTAAAAATAAAGAAAAACCCTTGAAAGAGTAGGTGTTCTAAAACTTTTGACCGGTAGTGTATATACAGTGCATTCGGAAAGTATTCAGACCCCTTCACTTTTTCCACCTTTTATTGTTACAGACTTATTCTAAAATAGATGTATTTAAATGTCCCTCATCAATCTACAAACAACACCCCATAATGACAAAGCAAAAACAGGTTTTTATACATTTTTGCAAATGTTTTCAAAATATAAAAAATAAATGTTATTTTTTACATAAGTATTCAGACCCTTTACTATGAGCTCAGGTGCATCTTGTTTCCATTGATCATGCTAGAGATGTATCTACAACTGGATTGGAATCCACCTGTTGTAAATTCAATTGATTGGACATGATTTGGAAAGGCACACACCTGTCTATATAAGGTCCCACAGTTGACAGTGCATGTCAGTCCAAAAACCAAGCCATGAGGGCAAAGGAATTGTCCGTAGAGCTCCACGACAGGATTGTGTCGAGGCACAGATCTGGGGAAGGGTACCAAATCGTTTCTGCAGCATTGAAGGTCCCCAAGAACACAGTGGCCTCCATCATTCTTAAATGGAAGAAGTTTGGAACCACCAAGACTCTTCCTAGAGCTGGCTGCACGGCCAAACTGAGCAATCGGGGGAAAAGGGCCTTGGTCAGGGAGGTGACCAAGAACCCGATTGTCACTCTGACAGAGCTTCAGAGTTCCTCTGTGGAGATGGGAGAACTTTCCAGAAGGACAACCATCTCTGCAGCACTCCACCAATCAGACCTTTATGGTAGAGTGGCCAGGTGGAAGCCATTCCTCAGTAAAAGGCACGGCAACCTGCTTGGATTTTGCCAAAAGGCACCTAAAGGACTCTCAGACTATGAGAAACAAGATTCTCTGGTCTGATGAAACCAAGATTGAACTCTTTGGCCTGAATGCCAAGCGACACATCTGGAGGAAACCTGGCACCATCCCTACGGTGAGGCATGTTGGTGGCAGCATCATGCTGTGGGGAAGTTCTTCAGTGGCAGTTACTGGGAGACTAGTCAGGATCAAGGGAAAGGTGAACTGAGCAAAGTACGGAGAGATCCTTGATGAAAACCTGCTCCAGAGCGCTCAGGACCACAGACTGGGGGTGAAGGTTCCCCTTCCAACAGGACAACGACCCTAAGCACACAGCCAAGACAAAGCAGAAGTGGCTTCGGGACAAGTCTCTGAATGTCCCTGAGTGGCCCAGCCAGAGCCCGGATGATCAAACATCTCTGGAGAGACCTGAAAATAGCTGTGCAGTGACGCTCCCCATCCAACCTGACACAGCTTGAGAGGATTTGCAGAGAATGGGAGAAATTCCTCAAATACAGGTGTGCCAAGTTTGCAGTAACATACCCAAGAAGACTCGAGGCTGTAATCGCTACCAAAGGTGCTTCAACAAAGTACTGAGTAACGGGTCTGAATACTTACAGTACCAGTCAAAAGTTTGGACACACCTACTCATTCAAAGGTTTTTCTTTATTTTACTATTTTCTACATTGTAGAATAATAGTGAAGACATCACAATTATGAAATAACACATATAGAATCATGTAGTAACCAAAAAAGTGTTAAAGAAATCAAAATATATTTTATATTTGAGATTCTTTAGAGTAGCCACCCACTCTTGGCATTCTCTCAAGCAGCTTCATGAGGTAGTCACCTGGAATGCATTTCAATTAACATGTGTGCCTTGTTAAAAGTTAAATAGTAGAATTGATTTCCTTCTTAATGCATTTGAGCCAATCAGTTGTGTTGTGACAAGGTAGGTTTGGTATACAGAAAATAGCCCTATTTGGTAAAAGACCAAGTCCATATTATGGCAAGAACAGCTCAAATAAGCAAAGAGAAACGACCGTCCGACATTACTTTAAGACAGAAATTTAAAAAACGTTGAAATTTGCAGTCGCGAAAACCATCAAGCGCTATGCTCTCATGAGGACCGCCACAGGAAAGAAAGACCCAGAGTTACCTCTGCTGCAGAGGATAAGTTCATTAGAGTTACCAGGCTCAAAAATCGGCAATTAACTGCACCTCAGATTGCAGCCCAAATAAATGTGGTAACAGACACATTTCAACATCAACTGTTCAGAGGAGACTGTGTGAAACAGGCCTTCATGGTCGAATTGCTGAAAAGAAACCACTACTAAAGGTCACCAATGAGAAGAAGGGACTAGCTTGGGCCAAGAAACATGAGCAATGGACATTATACCAGAGGAAATCTGTCCTTTGGTCTGATGACAAAGTACTGAGTAAAGCGTCTGAATACTTATGTAAATGTAATACAGTATTTCAGGTTTTATTTCTTATAAATTTGCAAATATTTATAAAAACCTGTTTTTGCTTCGTCGTTATTGTGTGTAGATTGATGAGGGGAAAAAACAATTTTATACATTTTAGAATAAGGCTGTAACATAACAAAATGTGGAAAAAGTCAAGGGGTCTGAATACTTTCCGAATGCACTGTAAATATACTGTATATACATATAGGTGTGTTTAAAAAAAGAACAATAATATGCTTCTTCTTCATATCCGTGGTTTTCTGTGGTTTATTCAAATAAATGAAAATAAATGAATTGAAATAGAATCTTTTTCGCTACGCTTTTTGAGGATCAAAATGTCGGTGAAAAAAAAAAGGGCTGACATTTTCCCTACAACGAATAACTGATTTTCCGTGAACTGACATGCTGTCTAATGCATGATTTGTTGCCACTCCCCAATGAACAGAGCGAGAAGTCACTGAGTGACTCCAGGAAGAAGACGAACACTTTAATCACCACAGAGAAGTTTCATGAACATTTCAGATAAAGATGCCGACATATACGCTTTCCATTAGTAATCAACGTTGTCACTCCAGAGAAAGTATCCAACAATCTGAAACATCGAGTTAAGATCAGAGGCTAGTTCTTCTTCATTGTAAAGACATTGGAATTAATTAAACAGAGTTCCAAAGTGATTGTCTGGGGAGTAAGACTTTACACACAGTGTCCCATCAAACAAGAGCTAAGACCAGCCACAAACAGACGAAAGAGAGAGAAGAGAGTGAGAGAGAGAGAGACACAATTTGACTTTTCCTATGTGCCTCACACTTTAACATGACATCTCTTCCCACAACTTAAAAGGAGTCATCCTTCCTCGTCTATTTCCCAATTCTATCTTATCAGTGGCATTTACCAGTCTAACGAAGCTAATGATAGTCAATATCAAAGTAGCACTATTGTCATGTAGCATTATAGCTTCCCCTCCCTCTCTTTCTCTCTCTATCTGGTTAGGTCTACCTTCCTCACTGATCAACCATTGTTTGCTCAGATGCTGAGTGAAGGAAAGACAACTATTTATGTATGAAAGGGAAGAGATGAGAAGGGGGGCCTGTGCCAGACTTCTATTCTTGTCGGTAGATCATTCTTAAGTAGTTCCACCTCTCCTCTCCTCCTCTCCTCTCACCTCCTCTCCTCCTTCCCCCTCTCTCCTCCTCTCATCCTGCCTCCTTTAGTTTTTCCCTCTTTTCTTCTTCTTGTGTTTAGCTGTCTTTCCCTTCTTTCTTCATGTGGACAGCGTTGTGTGGGAACAGACAGTGGAACAACCCATCCAGGGGACACATGCCAATGCTCGTTAGGGAAGACATAGCAGGGCTGTCCCTTCAGCCAGCATCAATATTACATTGATAAGGGGTTTGCTGTGAACAAAGTAGTATTACTGTGTTGCAATAAGAGAGAGCATATTCTGTGTATCGAGTGCATGGGTCGTTTTGGTTACTACTAACTTGGACGCTTGGCGCAAAGCCCGAAAACAAACTGTCTTTGACTCCTTCTGTATATAACTTTCAAAACATCTAAATGTGTATGTATTTGCCAGTGTGCTCAGTGTGCTATAGACACAATTGTAAACATGCAGCATGGTATTGTGAGGGCTGTGTTGGGCCAGTAACCTAAAGGTCGCTGGATCAAATCCCTGAGCCAACACCTGTGAAAAATCTGTCAATGTGCCTTTGTGCAATTGATCCTGGAATTCGCTCTGGATAAGAGCGTCTGCTAAATTACAAAAATGTCAAATGTAATCTCAGTGTAAAATATCACCAGGGTCAAAGGCCAAGTCCTTAAACAGGACACATGTACACATATTGTACTGAGTTATGTGAGGTGACTCATACTACAACTGGAAATTACTCTGTAATTACACCCTATAAGCTACAGAGGAGCCGACACGTCAATCATTTCAAAGCCACATATTCTTATCATTTAGGTTCAAGCACTATCAACCACCTGTTGGGGACATGCTGTGGGTCATTACTGTGATATAATGGCAGTGGTGGAAAAAGTACCAAATTGTCATACAAAAAAAGTAAAAGTAAAGATACCTTTATAGAAAATGAATAAAATACTACTTGAGTAAAAGTCTAAAAGTATTTGCTTTTAAATATTATTAAGAATCAAAAGTAAATGTAATTGCAAAATTGTACTTAAGTAAAAGTATAAATAATTTCAAATTGCTTATATTAAGCAAACCAGACGGCACACTTTATTATTTTTTTTCTTTACTGATAGCCAGGGGCCACTCCAACACTCAGACATCATTTACAAATAAAGCATTTGTGTTTAATGAGTCCGCCAGACCAGGCAGTAGGGATGACCAGGGATGTTCTCTTGATAAGTGTGCGAATAGGACCATTTTCTTTCCTGCAAGCATTCAAAGTGAAGGAAAATGAAGGAAATGTGTGGAGTAAAAAGTACATTATTTTCTTTAGGAATGTAGTGAAGTTAAAATAAAAGTAGTCAAAAAAATATAAATAGTAAAGTAAAGTACAGATACCCCAGAAAACTACTTCAGTGGTACTTGAAAGTATTTTTACTTAAGTACTTTACACCATTGTATGATGGTCTCTTTCTAAGAGGTGAAGGTAAAAAAAGTAACCTCTGAATATCATCCTACTCGCCATTCTCACTGCTGCCACAAGATGGCGCTTTAGTCCTTCTTGTTTGACTGGGGCATCTCCACACACAGACGCAGGATCACTCACAAGTGCAAATTCACATACACACGCACGAATTGAACCGGCCAATAAGCCAGTGTTGTTTTCAATACCATGAGGTTTATCTGAAAGGTCCAATTCATATTCAATAGACATGTACTGTATGTGTCTGAAGAACACGGCGGGGGTTGAGGCAGATGTAACATACTTGAACTACAGCAAAAACACACATCACATTAAGATGTGTTTTTTACTTTTATAAACTAATGTGGAGTAGTGTTTTATGGTTCAATTAAGCAGGTGATTTGATTATTTTATGTATATTTACCATTATAAAACAGAAGTGATTTAACATGATCCACATAATTCTTTTTTTCTACAGTTCTATTTTCTGGAGAGAAACAATGAACACCACACCTCAATGATAATGTAATGCTCTCTTTCTCTCTCGTTCTTTCACACACACACACACACACACACACACACACACACACACACACACACACACACACACACACACACACACACACACACACACACACACACACACACACACACACACACACACACACACACACACACACACACACACACACACACACACACACACACACACACATATATACAAACACCCACACTTTCCCTGATAGGCGCATTACACTACAGTACACTGGGGGAATGCTCTCTCTCTCCTCTGTGAGAGCACTTCACAGCCTAGTGAAGCTGTTGGGTTCAAAGAAACAATATTAGATCGATATGCACGCTGCTGTTCTCTGTCTCCGAGGTGTGGCGTGTGTGTGTGTTTGTGTACGCGTGCTGCCCGTACGCTATGTGTTTGTGTGTGTGTGTGTTGAGGCCGATAACTCAGAGCAGAGCTCTGCAGTAGCATCTCTCTATCTCTAACACCATATAGGCCTCATTACCGAGCGCGTCACAGGGGGCTCATATCAGATACAATAAGAGGAGGAGTGGAGAGAGGAGAAGGCAGGCTAGCAGGGTAAGCACTCTGGGGATGTTCATCAAGCCAAGGTCTATCCTTCTCAATGCGGGGAGGAGAGAGGAGGACAAGGTAGGCTAGCAGGGTTAACACTATGGGGAGGGTGATGGTTCATCTTTATCAGCTAACACACACACACACACACACACACACACACACACACACACACACACACACACACACACACACACACACACACACACACACACACACACACACACACACAAATACATACAGGGGTACTTAAACAAACTCACACACAGACAATAACACACACACCCTGGAGATGGTCTATGTCCAGAGGCATGGCAAACACAAACACACACACCCTCCTAGAGAAGTTAGGGGTCAAAATGTCACAGCACACTTCCACCACGTAAAACAAACACACAATCTCAAAGAGCATGCCACCGCACAATAATGCACTTTAAACATGGGAGACAGACAGACTGACTGACAGACAGGTAGATAGATCTAAGGAGAGAGATAGATCTAGGGAGAGAGAGAGAGAGAAAGAGATAGATTGATAGATCTAGGGAGAGATATAGCGAGAAAGAGATAGATCGATAGATATATCGAGGGAGAGAGCCCTGACCTGAACCCGATCGAACATCTCTGGAGAGACCTGAAAATAGCTGTGCAGCAACGCTCCCCATCCAACCTGACAGAGCTTGAGAGGATCTGCAGAGAAGAATGGGAGAAACTCCCCAAGTACAGGTGTGCCAAGATTGTAGTGTCATACCCAAAAAGACATGAGGCTGTAACTGCTGCCAAAAGATGCTTAAACAAAGTACTGAGTAACAGGTCTGAATACTAAAAACCTGTTTTTTCTTTGTCAATATGGGGTGGTGTGTGTAGACTGATGAAGGATAAAAACAAGGTTGTAACGTAACAAAACGTGGAAAAAATCAAAGGGTCTGAATAGTTTCCGAATGCATTGTACATACTGAGACAGACTGAGAAATAGACAGATGGAGAAATAGACAGAAGGAAAGAGAGAGCAGTGAGATGTGCTGAGTCCCAGGCCTAACTAACTGGCTGGAATACCAACCCTCTGTGGAGAAATACCCATCCCAGTCCTTCACGCTCTCCTGCCCACCCCGACAGCCACCCTGGGAGCAGTGTCCTTCATGGGACCTCCACCCCCGGTCCTCCCCCCTGCCTTCCTGCTCCTCCCCCCTGCCTTCCAGTTCACCTCCTGCCTCCCTGGTACTCTCTGGTCCTCTGTGCAGATGTCCAGACTTCCAGGTACCCCTCACTCACAGGAGGGGACAGTTACTGTTAATTGGTGATCAGGGGCAGCTGCCCTGCAGGGTGGTGGCCTCTGACGGCGAAGGCCAAGGTGTTATATAAAAGATACATGGTGGGGACCGCTAACAGTGGCTGACGGCTAGGCTACTACCTGTATGAGAAGTGTGTCTCTCAGAGAAATAAAAGGAACGCCATTGTCTTCCTTACTAGTGCACTGGCTTTGCTAATAGTGACTTTATTGAGGACAAATGCACTTACTATGACTGAGATATGTGGTTCTCTCACCTAGCTAGAATGCACGTACTATGACTGAGATATATGGTTCTCTCACCTAGCTAGAATGCACGTACTATGACTGAGATATGTGGTTCTCTCACCTAGCTAGAATGCACTTAGAATGCACAAACTTTAAGTCGTTCTGGATTACTAAAATGGAAAATGGAAATGTAGGAAGGCATTTCAAATTCACATATGGATTCTTGTTGCTTTATCTGGGTTCCAGGACTCTGACTGGCCCCTTGCGACACTCTAGCAGGGTGAAGTTTGGTTCAAAGACTTGAGTATTATCCAGTCAGACAACAAGATATTACAAAAATACTGAGATGTATTCATATTAACTTGCACCGGACACAAGTGATTCTGCTGTGGGTCTCTCTCATATTCCAACCTTTATGTACCTTCGCCGCAACTAACCCAGGTAGAATAAACGTCAACAGAATACAGAGGGACAGCGGTGAGAGATAAAAACTCTCCTGTGTCCGCAATTCAAATGAATAAATATCTGTGTTGCTGATCTACAAGCACAGCCAAAAGCTCTGGGAGCCGTGTTGACTCAACAGTTGTGTGTGTGTGTTTCCATCTCTAACAGACTGAGATACAGGGAGGTCGGGCATATCAAGCCAGGGGGGGAGCCACCATGGAGGGGAAAGCTAATTACAACAATAATGGAGCCTGATAGCCGGCGCCTCACAGGCCAAGTCCCTGGAAATACCTCTCTGTTCTGTATGCTAGCGTAGCATCGCTGCTGCCTTCCTGTTGTTAGCAATTAGAGGCTAGAGGATGCCCACCAAGGGCCTACTGACTTGGGCATGGCACATACTGTAAGAGCCCAGGCCTGGGCATAGCGAGCTAGCATAATTAACGTTGTTAGCGTAGCTAGCGTGAACATGGCCTGAGACTGTTGGGAGCGGGGCAGGGTCGGGTCAGGATGCCGGTGTTAGCGGTGGGGTGGCTAGCTAGCATAGCATAGCTTAGCATGGGAGCACAGTGTCCTGATGAGCGCTCATTAATAATGCAGCGGGTGCTGACGGAGCACGAGATTGGCTGGGCCAAAGCCTGACAGGGGACCACTGTCAGGTCAGAGTGAGTAAGATTGTGGTGGTAAGTGACTGAGTGACTCATATAACTGAGAAACACTGTCTCGACCCTTGAGATCCTCGATATAGGCCCGTGGGTCAATGTTAAGACATAGGTCATATCTTTCCAAGCAGATTGTTTAAGATATACAATGTTTGGTGCTGTTACCAGTGATGGTGTTAGAGGGAATGAATGATTCAGCTTAGAAACACACCTCACTGTCAAACCATGATACCCACAATATAGAAGTCAATGTAAAGACATGCTCATTCTTCCATCTGATTAACCTACAGTGGTGGTATCCTACTATACCTGTAGTATAGTGATGGTGTTCAACGTTGAGATAAGCTTGTCCTCTTAGCTGGCAGGTGTCATTGCAGAGCTATGGTTAACCCTTTCATGGTCGTGAAGGCTATGGGGTGTGATGCAGTAGGGGATGGGAGGGCTGCAGGCTACGACGATTGTGTTTTCACACATGGACGTGTGTCAGATCTGCGGTGAGTGGTAGAGTGCTAGGGGTCAGGGGTCAAAACCATTACTGTTGGCTGATGGGGGATATTCACTGGCCCAGGGTGATTCACCATGTGTTGCTATGGGAACAGGAGTTAGCTTAAGGGGGTGAACTATCAACCTCTGTGAACTTTACTTAAGACAAAAGAGGGGTTAGTCGTATATTACAGAAGTCCATTGTGACCCACAATTTCAATATGAAAAGAAACGTGATTGTGGATTGTTAAACTGTCAAAAATAAATAGCTTTGACGTAATGCCTTGATACAGTGTTGCCATACACATGTTGGATCTTAATTTGATCACTCTTTTGTTGCTGCACCACAGCAAAGGCAGATGAGCTTTGTGATTGACCTAAATTTACTGAAAACCCACACTAACACACGGTCATATTAACAGTATTGCACTTTTCATGTAGCCTAATTAATAGCCTAACCACCGATCAAGAAACATTATGGACTAAACGTTCAAATCCTGTTGCTGCAGGATTATTTTCCTGCAGCAATATTGGTCAAATTAAGATCCTACACCTGTATACTACTGAAACTAAACTGAACAAAAATTTTAACGCAACATGTAAAGTTTTGGTCCCATGTTTATGAGCTGAAATAACAAATCCCTGAAATTTGGTGCACAAATTTGTTTACATCACTATTAGTGAGCATTTCTCCATTGCCAAGATAATCCATCCACCTGACAGGTGTGGCATATCCAGAAGCTGATTAAATAGCATGATCATTACACAGGTGCACCTTGTGCGGGGGACAATAAAAGGCCACTTTAAATGTGCAATTTTGTCACACAACACAGATGTCTCACGTTTTGAGGAAGCATGCAACTGGCATGCTGACTGCAATAATGTCCACCAGAGCTGTTGCCAGAGAATGTAATGTTCATTTGTTTACCATAAGCTACCTCCAACTTTGATTCAGAGAATTTGGCAGTACATCCAACCGGCCTCACAATCCTGCAGACCACATGTAATCACGCCAGCTCAGGACCACCACCTCCGGCTTCTTCACCTGCAGGAACGTCTGAGTCGGGATGAGGGGCTGGGGGGGGGGGGGGGGGGGGACTCATTCTGATTGGCTGGGCCTGGCTCCACAGTGGATGGGCGCTGGCTGCCAAGTGGGTGGGCCTATACCCTCCCAGGCGCACCCATGGCTGAGCGACCGGCCCAGTCATGTGAAATCCATAGATTTGGGCCTAATGAATCTATTGCGATTGACTTATTTCTTTATACGAACTGTAACTCTGTAACTGTAATGTTGCATGTTGCATTTATATTTTTGTTCAGTATATAACCAACTTGGTATAAACAAATACTATAAAAATTATAAAAACAATATTCATTAAATTAACTTCAGTCACCAACCATGCTACTGTATCCTACAATCAGACACTCCAACACCCAACCAAAGCCAACCTGACACTTGAAGTGCTAACAAGCTCCACACTGTAGACAGGAAGAATAACATGAATAAACACACACAGCAGGACCACACACACACACACACACACACACACACACACACACACACACACACACACACACACACACACACACACACACACACACACACACACACACACACACACACACACACATGGTGTGTCAGGCGAGACCCATGCATCTGAAACTCAGAGTGAATCCATATTACATGTGTTGTGTGCCGTCTGTCTGGGCACTGGGTCATCAATTATGAATAGAAATATACAGCTCTTCAGCCCAGGCCTCTGTGTCTGTGTCTGTGTCTCTGGCTTGTAACAGATTTCTTAAAAGGGGACAGAAACACTGGTTTGTCATTCAGATGCCTGGCCAGGAGGATATGAGAGCCACTGTCGTTGATCTCTCGCTAGGTGTTCCTCTTTGTTTTGGTCCTTTGTCTCATTGTGATTTCAAGCAGAGGTAGTGTGAGTTGTGTTATGTCTGCTGTTAAAGTCGGACAAAACCTAGTAACACTGGACACATACAGGACAGCAGACCTGTGGACTTAAATCTCTGCCAAGAAAATGTCACTAGGGCGCATCCAACCAAGATACCTAAGGTACATCCAGTCAAGATACTAAAGGTACATCCAGCCAAGATACTAAAGGTACATCCAGTCAAGATACTAAAGGTACATCCAGCCAAGATACTATAGGGACATCCAGTCAAGATACTAAAGGGACATCCAGTCAAGATACTAAAGGTACATCCAAGCAAGATACCTAAGGTACATCCAGTCAAGATACTAAAGGTACATCCAGTCAAGATACTAAAGTTGCATCCAGCCAAGATACTAAAGGTACATCCAGTCAAGATACTAAAGGTACATCCAGTCAAGATACTAAAGTTGCATCCAGCCAAGATACTAAAGGTACATCCAGCCAGGATACTAAAGGTACATCCAGCCAGGATACTAAAGGTACATCCAGCCAAGATACTAAAGTTGCATCCAGCCAAGATACTAAAGGTACATCTAGCCAAGATACTAAAGGTACATCCAGTCAAGATACTAAAGGTACATCCAGCCAGGATACTAAAGGTGCATCCAGCCAGGATACTAAAGGTACATCCAGCCAGGATACTAAAGGTACATCCAGCCAGGATACTAAAGGTACATCTAGCCAAGATACTAAAGGTACATCCAGCCAAGATACTAAAGGTGCACCCAGCCAGGATACTAAAGGTGCATCCAGCCAGGATACTAAAGGTACCACAAAGACCTGGGTCCAATCAACCTACCATTATGTCACATCAACGACAACAGCAAGATCAGGGATCATTTGAACCTGTGTACCTTTGCCTTGAATAACCTGACAAGAAAGTCCTCTATCACCATTGAACCGTAGGAGGCAAATAGCATAAACCAGACAACATCATGCAAACACAGTTAAAAGAGGTTGTTTCATTAATTGTGACTAAAATGAAACCCTTTTTACAGAATAAACAAACACAACACAACACTGTGATCTAGGCCTAATATAGAACACCATGATACAACACAAGCAACGTATTTACAGAGCAAAATACACCTCGGAAAACAAATTAGCAAATTCCTCTCGTCTGTTGTCAAACCCCCAGTGTACTGTACCTGCCCTCTAGAGACGGAACAAACAACGGCTAAGATGTTTTAAAGGCGTTGACTCTCTAAGATACCTGCTGCTGGTGAATACCAATAGGGTACCCCAAAGTGACAGTATGGAAATGAGGGGGGAAAAACAAGGTGTGTGTGTGTGTATGTGTATGTGTGAGCATGTGCGTGAAACACTAGTTGCTACCTCTCTAGGATTTCCTCAAGGGCAAAGTATGTCGACACCCCTTCAAATTCGGGGATTCGGCTATTTCAGCCACACCCGTTGCTGACAGGTGTATAAAATCGAGCACACAGCCATGCAATCTCCATAGACGAACATTGGCAGTAAAATGTCCTTAATGAAGAGCTATGACACTTTCAATGTGGCACCGTCATAGGATGCCACCTTTCCAACAAGTCAGTTCGTCAAATTTCTGCCCTGCTAGAGCTGCCCCGGTCAACTGTAAGTGCTGTTATTGTAAAGTGGAAAAGTCTAGGAGCAACAACGGCTCAGCCGGGAAGTGGTAGACCACACAAGCTCACAGAATGGAACCCCCGAGTGCTGAAGCACGTAGCACGTAAAAATCATCTGTCATTGGTTGAAACACTCACTACCAACATCAGCACAAGAACTGTTTGTCGGAAGCTTCTTGAAATGGGCTTCCATGGGAAACAGCCGGACACAAGCCTAAGATCACCATGTGCAATGCCAAGTGTTGGCTGGAGTGGTGTAAAGCTCACCGGGCATTGGAGCAGTGGAAACGCGTTCTCTGGAGTGATGAATCATGCTTCACCATCTGGCAGTCTGACAGACAAATCTGGGTTTGGCAGATGCCATGAGAACTCTACCTGCCCCAATGCACAGTGCCAACTGTTAAGTTTGGTGGAGGAGGAATAATGGTCTGTGGCTGTTGCTCATGGTTCGGGCTAGGCACCTTAGTTCTAGTGAATGGAAATCTTAACGCTACAGCATGCAATGACATTCTAGATGATTCTGTGTTTCTAACTTTGTAGCAAAAGTTTGAAGGCCTTTTCCTGCTTCAGCATGACAATGGCCCCATGCACAAAGCGAGGTCCATAGAGAAATGGTTTGTCGAGATTGATGTGGAAGAACTTGACTTGCCTGCACAGAGCCCTGACCTCAACCCCACATCAGTGCCCGACCTCACTAGTGCTCTTGTGGCTGAATGGAAGCAAGTCGGTGCAGCAATGTTCCAACATCTAGTGAAAAGCTTTCCGAGAAGAGTAGAGGCTGGTATAGCACCAAAGGGGGCACCAACTCCATATTAATGCCCATGATTTTGGAATGTGTCCATATACTTTTGGTCAATTTAGTGTATCTATCTACATACAGTACCAGTCAAAAGTTGGACACACCTACTCATTCAAGGGGTTTTCTTTATTTTTTACTATTTTCTACATTGTAGAATAATAGTGACTCCATCAAAACTATGAAATAACAGATATGGAATCATGTAATAACCAAAAAGGTATTAAACAAATCAAAATACATTTTTTAAGTAGGCAAGTCAGTTAAGAACAAATTCTTACTTTCAATGACAGCCTAGGAACAGTGGGTTAACTGCCTTGTTCAGCGGTAGAACGACCGATTTTACCTTGTCAGCTCAGGGCTTTGATCTTGCAACCTTTTAGTTACTAGTCCAATGCTCTAACCACTAGGCTACCTGTTGCCTAGTTGACGTTATTATTTGTTTCCAGTTAAAGTCAAATGTTAGCTAGCTAACATTGGACCTGGCTGGTTAGTCCCCAGCACTGTGTGGCATTGTTGGCACTTTGTTCATTGTTGTTTAACTAGCGAACTTTAGCTGTCTGGGTCGTTAGCTAATGTTACATGACATGTGTGATCTTAAACGTTGTTTACCTAGCTAACTAAATGGCTAGCTATATGTCTTAAGTGTACTGTTAGCTAGCTAACTTTAGCTGGCAAGCTCCCTAGAAAGGCTGGTCATGGCTCACATCAACAGCATCCTCCCGGATACCCTAGCCCCACTCCAATTCACATACCACCACAACAGATCCACAGATGATGCAATCTCAATCGCACTCCACACTGCCCTTTCCCACCTGGACAAAAGG
Source organism: Salvelinus fontinalis (assembly GCF_029448725.1). Lineage (NCBI taxonomy): Eukaryota > Metazoa > Chordata > Actinopteri > Salmoniformes > Salmonidae > Salvelinus > Salvelinus fontinalis. The sequence continues at coordinate 41,458,206 of NC_074669.1, forward strand.
AACACCTATGTGAGAATGCTGTTCATTGACTACAGCTCAGCGTTCAACGCCATGGTGCCCAAGAAGCTCCTCACTAAGCTAAGGACCCTGGGACTAAACACCTCCCTTTGCAACTGAATCGTGGACTTCCTGACGGGCCGCCCCCAGGTGGTAAGGGTAGGCAACAACATGTCTGCCACGCTGATCCTCAACACTGGGGCCCCCCAGGGGTGTGCACTTAGTCCCCTCCTGTACTTCCTGTTCACCCACGACTGCATGGCCAAACACGACTCCAACACCATCATTAAGTTTGCTGATGACACAACAGTGGTAGGCCTGATCACCGACAACGATGAGACAGCCTATAGGGAACCATCTCAATTCGGTTGAAGTTGGGTGATTGTGGAGGCCAGGTCATCCGACGAAGCACTCCATCATTCTCCTTCTTGGTCAAGTAGCTCTTACACAGCCTGGAGGTGTGTTTTGAGTCATTGTCCTGTTGAAGCAAATGATAGTCCCACTAAGCGCATACCAGATGGGATGGCATTTCGCTCAGAATGCTGTAGTAGCCATGCTGGTTAAGTGTGCCTTGAATTTGAAATAAATCACAGACAGAGTCACCAGCAAAGAACCCCCACACCATCCTCCTCCATGCTTCACGATGGGAACCACACATGCGGAGATCATCTGTTTACCTACTCTGCGTCTCACAAAGACATGGCGGTTGGAACCAAAAATCTCCAATTTGGACTCATCAGACCAAAGGACAGATTTCCACTGGTATAATGTACATTGCTCATGTTTCTTGGCACAAGCATGTCTCTTCTTCTTTTGGTGTCCTTTAGTAGTGGTTTCTTTGTAGCAATTCGACCACGAAAGCCTGTTTCACGCAGTCTCCTCTGAACAGTTGATGTTGAGATGTGTCTGTTACTTGAACTCTGTGAAGCATTTATTTGGTTTGCAATCTGAGGTGCAGTTAATTGCCGATTTCTGAGCCTGGTAACTCTAATGAACTTATCCTCTGCAGCAGAGGTAACTCTTGGTCTTCCTTTATTGTGACAGTTCTCATCAGAGCCAGTACCATTATAGCGCTTGATTTTTTTTATGACTGCACTTGAAGAAACTTTCAACGTTTTTTACATTTTCCGTATTGACTGACCTTCATGTCTTAAAGTAATGATGGACTGTCATTTCTCTTTGCTTATTTGAGCTGTCCCTGCCGTAATAAGGACTTGGTTTTTACCTAATAGGGCTATTTTCTGTATACTAACGCTAAATTGTCACAACACAACTGACTGGCTCAAACGCATTAAGAAGGAAAGAAATTCCATTATTTAACTTTTAACAAGGCACACTTGTTAATTGAAATGCATTCCAGGTGACTACCTCATGAAGCTGGTTGAGAGAATGCCAAGAGTGTGCAAAGCTCTCATCAAGGCAAAGTGTGGCTACTTTGAAGAATCTAAAATCTAAAACATATTTTGATTTTGCTTAACATATTTTTGGTTACTATGATTCCAATATGTGTTATTTCATAGATTTGATGTCTTCACTATTATTCTACAATGTAGAAAATAGTACAAATAAAGAAAGAAAATTGAATGAGTAGGTGTGTCAAAATGTTTGACTGGTACTGTAAGTATTCAGACCCTTTACTCAGTACTTTGTTGAAGCACCTTTGGCAGCGATTACAGCCTCAAGTCTTCTTTGATATGACGCTACAAGCTTGGCACATTTGTATTTGGGGAATTTCTCCCATTCTTCTCTGCAGATCCTCTCAAGCTGTGTCCGGTTGGATGGGGAACGTTGCTGCACAGCTATTGTCATGTCTCTCCAGAGATGTTCGATCAGGTTCAAGTCCCGGGTCTGGCTGGGCCACTCAAAGACATTCAGAGACTTGTCCTGAAGCCACTCCTGTGTTGTCTTGGCTGTGTGCTTAGGGTTGTTGTCCTATTGGAAGGTGAACCTTCACCCCATTCTGAGGTCCTGAGTGCTCTGGAGCAGGTTTTCATCAAGGATCTCTCTGTACTTTGCTACGTTCATCTTTCCCTCGATCCTGACTAGTCTCCCAGTCATACCACTGAAAAACATACCCACAGCATGATGATGCCACCACCATGCTTCACCGTAGGGATGGTGCCAGGTTTCTTCCAGACGTGACACTTGGCATTCAGGCCAAAGAGTTCAATCTTCGTTTCATCAGACTAGAGAATCTTGTTTCTCATGGCCTGAGAGTCTTCAGGTGCCTTTTGGTAAACTCCAAGCGGGCTGTCATGTGCCATTTACTGTGGAGTGTCTTCCGTCTCGCCACTCTACCATAAAGGTCTGATTGGTGGAGTGCTGCAGCGATGGTTGTCTTTCTGGAAGGTTCTCCCATCTCCACAAAGGAACTCTAGAGCTCTGTCAGAGTGACAATTGGGTTCTTGGTCACCTCCCTGACCAAGGCCCTTCTCCCCCGATTGCTCAGTTTGGCCGGGCGGCCAGCTCTAGGAAGAGTCTTGGTTGTTCCAAACTTCTTCCATTTAAGAATGATGAAGGCCACTGTGTTCTTGGGGACCTTCATTGCTACAGAAATGTTTTGGTACCCTTCACCAGATCTGTGCCTCGACACAATCCTGTCTCAGAGCTCTACAGACACTTCCTTCAACCCCATGCTTGGTTTACGTTCTGACATGCACTGTCAACTGTGGGACCTTATATAGACAGGTGTGTGCCTTTCCAAATCATGTCCAATCAATTGAATATACAGGTGGACTCCAATCAAGTTGTAGAAACATCTCAAGGATGATCAATGGAACCAGGATGCACCTGAGCTCAATTTCAAAGTCTCATAGAAAAAGGTCTGAATCCTTATAAGGTATTTCATTTTTTTTTATTTTATAAATGTGCAAAAATGTCTAAAAAATGGTTTTCGCTTTGTCATTATGGGGTATTGTGTGTAGATTGATGAGGAAAAATATTAATTTAATCCATTTTAGAATAAGCCTGTAATGTAACAAAATGTGGAAAACAGGTGTTAACAATATGGCTCTGTCTGTCTTTCTCTCTCTCTCTCTCTCTCTCTCTCTGTCTGCCTGCCTGTCTGTCTGTGCCATGATCTTTGGATTAGGGAGGAGGCATATCCCACTGATTTCTAAAAGGTCAATATAGTTATTGTTGCTTAGCAACCTTGTATGAGAAGACATAGGTGTAATTAAGTGAGTGTGAGAGACCTACAGTACATTACACACAAATGGGTGTCTCATTGTATAACTTGTATTATTTTGGTGTTCAAATGATTGTATACACAATCATAATCATTGTATACACAACACAATATATGGACAAGGTAGGTTTGCAAGAAGTTAGTAGACAATACTTAGTAAAGTATGGCATGGATGCTGTATGTATTGAGGACTGTCTCAATTGAGATGGAAATGTACAGTTGAAGTCAGAAGTTTACATACATTTAGGTGGGAGTCATTAAAACTCGTTTTCAACCACTCCACAAATTACTTGTTAACAAACTATAGTTTTGGGAAGTCGGTTAGGACATCTACTTTGTGCACGGCACAAGTAATTTTTCAACTATTGTTTACAGACAGATTATTTCACTTATAATTCACTGTATCACAATTCCAGTGGGTCAGAAGTTTACATACACTAAGTTAACTGTGCCTTTAAACAGCTTGTAAAGTTCCAGAAAATGATGTCATGACTTTAGAAGCTTCTGATAGGCTAATTGACATAATTTGAGTCAATTGGAGAGGTACCTGTGGATGTATTTCAAGGCCTACCTTCCAACTCAATGCCTCTTTGCTGGACATCATGGGAAAATCAAAATAAATCAGCCAAGACCTCAGAAAACAATTTGTAGACCTCCACAAATCTGGTTCATCCCTGGGTGCAATTTCCAAACGCCTGAAGGTACCACGTTCATTTGTACAAACAATAGTACGCAAGTATAAACACCATGGGACCACGCAGCCGTCATACCGCTCAGGAAGGAGATGCGTTCTGTCTCCTAGAGATGAACGCACATGGGTGCGAAGTGTGCAAATCAATCCCAGAACAACAGCAAAGGACCTTGTGAAGATGCTGGAGGAAACAGGTACAAAAGTATTTATATCCACAGTAAAACGAGTCCTATATCGACATAACTTGAAAGGCCGCTCAGCAAGGAAGAAGCCACTGCTCCAAACCGCCATAAAAATGCCAGACTACGGTTTGCAACTGCACAAGGGGACAAAGATTGTACTTTTTGGACAAATGTCATCTGGTCTGATAAAACATAAATAGAACTGTTTGGTCAAAATTACCAAAATTATTATGTTTGGAGGAAAAAGGGGGAAGCTTGCAAGCCGAAGAAAACCATCCCAACCGTGAAGCACGGGGTGGCAGCATCATGTTGTGGGGGTGCTTTTCTGCAGGAGGGACTGGTGCACTTCACAAAATAGATGGCATCATGAGGTAGGAAAATTATGTGGATATATTGAAGCAACATCTCAAGACATCAGTCAGGAAGTTAAAGCTTGGTCGCAAAATGTCTTCCAAATGGACAACGTTGTGGCAAAATGGCTTAAGGACAACAAAGTCAAGGTATTGGAGTGGCCATCACAAAGACCTGACCTCAATCCCATAGAAAATCTGTGGGCAGAACTGAAAAAGCGTTTGTGAGCAAGGAGGCCTACAAACCTGACTCAGTTACACCAGCTCTGTCAGGAGGAATGGGCCAAAATTCACCCAACTTATTGTGGGACGCTTGTGGAAGGCTACCCAAAACATTTGACACCAAGTTAATCAATTTAAAGGCAATACTCCAAATACTAATTGAGTGTATGTAAACTTCTGACCCACTGGGAATGTGATGAAAGAAATAATAGCTGAAATAAATCATTCTCTCTACTATTATTCTGACATTTCACATTCTTAAAATAAAGTGGTGATCCTAACTGACCTAAGATAGGACATTTTTACTAGGATTAAATGTCAGGAATTGTGAAAACTGAGTTTAAATGTATTTGGCTGAGGTGTATGTAAACTTCTGACTTCAACTGTAGGTGTTGATAGTGTAGCAGGTAAAGCACTACAGTGATATGTGTTAAGCTGTGTTAGGCAGGTGTTCAGTCAGTCATACAGTAGTATAGTACAGATAGAGGTAGTGTAATGTTGGGAAGGAATGATGTGGGACTCTGACTCGTGTCCCATTTTGTGGAGCTTGATGGATTTCCCCCCTGGCCTGCTCTGCTCCCTGTGCTCTGTGGGGAGAAGGTAGGGGGAGGCATGGCCTGATAAGGTGATTTATCTCTCTCTCTGTGTGTGTGTGTGTGTGTGTGTGTGTGTGTGTGTGTGTGTGTGTGTGTGTGTGTGTGTGTGTGTGTGTGTGTGTGTGTGTGTGCACCCTGCCTGTAATGGATAGCACATCCACGTCAGCCTGAAACTTCATCATCCAGAGCCACAACACACTATTCACAGCCAGGGGGAGAGGGGGGGGGGGAGAAAGAGGGAGAGATGAAGAGAGAAATTGGGGAGAGAGAGAGGGGAGGGGGAGGAGAGGGAAAAGCTGAATGAAGGAAAGAAAGAAAAAGGACTATCTAAAGAGACTAGACTTCTTCATACTTTTTCATTAAGGTTAGAGAAGTCTAAGTAACATGGCAGTTGGCTCTTCAGAACACCTAAATCACCCTCAGACGTCAAGCATAACCAAATATTGGATAGCTCTTACACTCCAACACATCCCTGACTGTGTTCGATTGATTCCTTCATTTGTGTCTCTATGGGTTTTCACCTGATATTTTACTGTACCAGGAAGCGAAGGTAACCTGCCTAAATGATTACCGCCCCGTAGCACTCACGTCGGTATCCATGAAGTGCTTTGAAAGGCTGGTCATGGCTCACATCAACAGCATCCTCCCGGATACCCTAGACCCACTCCAATTCGCATACCGCCCCAAAAGATCCACAGATGACGCAATCTCAATCGCACTCCACACTGCCCTTTCCCACCTGGACAAAAAGAACACCTATGTGAGAATGCTGTTCATTCCCTACAGCTCAGCGTTCAACACCGTGGTGCCCAAGAAGCTCCTCACTAAGCTAAGGACCCTGGGACTAAACACCTCCCTCTGCAACTGGATCCTGGACTTCCTGATGGGCCGCCCCCGGGTGGTAGGAGTAGGCAACAACACGTCTGCCACACTGATCTTCAAAACTGGGGCCCCACAGGGGTGTGTACTTAGTCCCCTCCTGTACTCCCTGTTCACCCACGACTGCGTGGCTAAACACGACTCCAACACCATCATTAAGTTTGCTGACGACAATGGTAGGCCTGATCAAAGACAACAATGAGATAGCCTATAGGGAGGAGGTCAGAGAACTGGCAGTGTGGTGCCAGGACAACAACCTCTCCCTCAATGTGAGCAAAACAAAGGAGCTGATCGTGGACTACAGGAAAAGGCGGGCCGAACAGGCCCTCATTAACATCGATGAGGCTGTAGTGGAGCGGGTCGAGAGTTTCAAGTTCCTTTGTGTCTACATAACCAACGATCTATCATGGTCCAAACACACAAAGACAGTCGTGAAGAGGGCACAACAAAACCTTTTCCCCCTCAGGAGACTGAAAAGATTTGACATGGGTCCCCAGATCCTCAAAAAGTTATACAGCTGCACCATTGAGAGCATCCTGACCGGTTGCATCCCCGCCTGGTATGTCAACTGCTCGGCATCTGACCGTAAGGCGCTACAGAGGGTAATGCGTACGGCCCAGTACATCCCTGGGGCCAAGCTTCCTGCAATCCAGGACCTATAAAATAGACGGTTCCAGAGGAAAGCCCATAAAATTGTCAGAAACTCCAGTCACCCAAATTATAGACTGTTTTCTCTGCTACCGCACGACAAGCAGTACCGGAGCATCAAGTCTAGGACCAAAAGACTCCTTAACAGTTTGTACTCCCAAGCCATAAGACAGCTGAACAATTAATCAATTGACCACCGGACTATTACATTGACCCCCCCCTCCATTTGTTTTGTACACCGCTGCTACTCGCTGTTTATTATCTATGCATATGTAACGGATGTGAAATGGCTAGCTAGTTAGCTAATAGCGTTTCATTCAGTCACTTGCTCTGAAACCTAGAAGTAGTGGATCCCCTTGCTCTGCAAGGGCCGCAGCTTTTGTGGAGCGATGGGTAACGACGCTTCGTGGGTGTCAGTTGTTGATGTGTGCAGAAGGTCCCTGGTTCGTGCCCGTGTCAGCGCGAGAGGACGGTCTAAAGTTATACTGTTACACATAGTCACTTCACCCCTACCTGCATGTACAAATTACCTCTAACCTGTACCCCTGCACACTTACCCGGTACCCCCTGTATATAGCCTCGTTATTGTGTTACTTTATATATTCTTTTACTTTAGTTAATTTGGTAAATATTTTCTTAACTCTTCTTGAACTGCACTGTTGGTTAAGGGCTTGTAAGTAAGCAAAGTCTACACTTGTTGTATTCCTTGCATGTGACAAATAAAGTTTGATTTGATTTGATCATTAAGCTTGGCTTCATAATCATCTAAAAAACAGCATTCTTTCAACGTAGTCCTAGCTTTGCAGTCGTCTAGGACGCTTACTAGCCTTAAACGTCCACTGTCTGCTCAATGTGTTAATGTTCACACTCCATTTCATATTCTGGTCTTAGGTCAGTTTACGGTTTCCTTGAGCAAAATTATGAGCCCTGTTCAGTGCACTTCTCATCTCTCATTGGAGGATATTAATTAACCCAACCAGTAACAGCAAGAAACACCGGAGAGGCCATTGTCTTGTTTCTCTAACTCGGCCTACCGGCAGACTAGCCACCTACGTAGGGCATGAGGTTGTAAGTAACAAAACAAATTCCCAGGACATAGACATAGATCTGACATGGGCAGAAAGATTCAATACTTGTTAATCTAACTGCACTGTCCAATGTACAGTAGCTATTACAGTGAAAGAAAATAACAGATTTTTAAACTTTGCACATACACTGCTGCCATCTAGTGTCCTAAATCTAAATTGTGCCTGGGCTCGAATAATACATTATGGCCTTTCTCTTGGTTTTCAAAGATGAAGGTACAAAAAAACGTGTGCTTTTTCTTTGTATTATCTTTTACCAGATCTAATGTGTTATATTTTCCTACATTAATTTCACATTTCCACAAAACTTCAGTGTGTCTTTTCAAATGGTATTAAGAATATGCATATCCTTGCTTCAGGTCCTGAGCTACAGGCAATTAGATTTTGACATGTCATTTTAGGCAAAAATTGAAAAAAAGAGTTGGATCCTTAAAAGGTTCAGAAAATCTATGGTAATATATAGCAACTTCGTAAATGTATACTTGAATAAGTGTACAAAATGTATTTATATACTGTAGAGCATTCATGTATCATATCTGTGTCCATATTGTCCATCAATGTCTAGTAGACCATAGTAGATGGTAGATGGTTCAAGAGAAAATAGCCTAATTAATTATTTTCAATAACCCTGCAACTCTTCCAACTACTTACTTTTTTCTCACCTGCCACCAGTTTGACACCAAAACACTGACAACAAATACATATTGACATACAAAAATATACAAAGGATTTTTCATGATGAAATTGTCATATTAAACACCAATCGTATTCACTAAATTGATGGTTTATATTTAGGATAATGTTTTATATTTGACATGTGATAAGGGCCAGAGATAATTAGAGACCTGTGATAATCTGAAGTACCCACCAAAGGGCCAGAGATAATTAGAGACCTGTGATAATCTGAAGTACCCACTAAAGGGCCAGAGATAATTAGAGACCTGTGATAATCTGAAGTACCCACCAAAGGGCCAGAGATAATTAGAGACCTGTGATTATCTGAAGTACCCACCAAAGGGCCAGAGATAATTAGAGACCTGTGATAATCTGAAGTACCCACCAAAGGGCCAGAGATAATTAGAGACCTGTGATTATCTGAAGTACCCACCAAAGGGCCAGAGATAATTAGAGACCTGTGATAATCTGAAGTACCCACCAAAGGGCCAGAGATAACTAGAGACCTGTGATAATCTGAAGTACCCACCAAAGGGCCAGAGATAATTAGAGACCTGTGATAATCTGAAGTACCCACCAAAGGGCCAGAGATAATTAGAGACCTGTGATTATCTGAAGTACCCACCAAAGGGCCAGAGATAATTAGAGACCTGTGATAATCTGAAGTACCCACCAAAGGGCCAGAGATAATTAGAGACCTGTGATAATCTGAAGTACCCACCAAAGGGCCAGAGATAATTAGAGACCTGTGATAATCTGAAGTACCCACCAAAGGGCCAGAGATAATTAGACACCTGTGATAATCTGAAGTACCCACCAAAGGGCCAGAGATAATTAGAGACCTGTGATAATCTGAAGTACCCACCAAAGGGCCAGAGATACTTAGAGACCTGTGATTATCTGAAGTACCCACCAAAGGGCCAGAGATAATTAGAGACCTGTGATAATCTGAAGTACCCACCAAAGGGCCAGAGATAATTAGAGACCTGTGATAATCTGAAGTACCCACCAAAGGGCCAGAGATAATTAGAGACCTGTGATAATCTGAAGTACCCACCAAAGGGCCAGAGATAATTAGAGACCTGTGATAATCTGAAGTACCCACCAAAGGGCCAGAGATAATTAGAGACCTGTGATTATCTGAAGTACCCACCAAAGGGCCAGAGATAATTAGAGACCTGTGATAATCTGAAGTACCCACCAAAGGGCCACTAGATATCTTGTGATGGATTACATCACATCCTTGAAAGATAACAACATTCTGGTAGTTTACTGGAAACTTAGAAAGTTTACAGTAATATACACTCTCTTTGCAACTCTACCCACCGTTCCGACAAGAGAGGGAGGGAGAGAGAGAACGAATCAATATCAGATCAAAATGTTTCAGTGTATCCTGGGTGATAGAGAGAGAGAGGGGGGAGGGGGAGGGAGGGAGAGAGGGAGAGAGAGAGAGAACGAATCAATTTCAGATCAAACTGTTTCAGTGTATCCTGGGTGATAGAGAGAGAGAGAGAGAGAGAGAGGGAGAGGGGGAGAGGGGGAGAGGGGGAGAGGGGGAGAGAGAGGGAGAGAGAGAGAGCCTCTAATCAGCAAAGACATTGTTTACTCGCCAAGCCTTCCCATGGCAGAGGGGTATATCCAGTGCTCCCCAACCAGCCCGGGCAACAACTTTCTACAGTATATGTCCACACACACATACCCACACATGGACACACACACACACACACACACACACACACACACACACACACACACACACACACACAAATATGTCTTTAGAATGAGAGTGGGAATGGAATATAATGATGTTTTCTAGAGTTCTCGACCTATAGTATGTCTCACCTCTCCTTCCCTTGCACTAGACAACAGCAAAATAATAAAACAACAGTCTGCCAGCTGGTTATGATGATGTCAGTGTGTGTCATGGCTGCTGCCAGGGGTGTGGTGGTGGTGGTGTGGAGATGGTCGTCTCTCTGAGGGCTGTCCCCTGTCTGTGCCTGTGTGGTGATGACTGAGTGACTGAGTGACATTGACCTCTCTCCACCTCCCCCCCGTCTCAGAGCTGTAAAAAGCATGTCTGGGGGAATGAGTTGGGAGGAGGGGCTGCTGAGTGGGTAGAGAGAGATAGAGAGAGAGTGTGTGTGTGTGTGTGTGTGTGTGTGTGTGTGTGTGTGTGTGTGTGTGTGTGTGTGTGTGTGTGTGTGTGTGTGTGTGTGTGTGCACTTGCGTGTGTGTGTGTCTGTCTAAGTAGTGTGTGAATTGTAAGTGCCCAGGGTAGGAAGATCCTCCAAGTAAAAAGACACATGAATGAAAGGAGGTGTGTCTCCCCTTCTCTTTCCATCAGCTGTCAATCACAACAAAGGAAGTAAAAACCAACAATACCACACCTCCCTCCCTCCCTCTCTCTCTCTCTCTCTCTCTCTTTCACACTCTACTTCTCACTCTCCCTTCCTCTCCTTCTCACTGTGGCTAGACCCCTCTCCCTCCCTCCGTCCTTCCACATCTCTCTCTCTGGACTCTCCTACTCGAGCTAAGTAGTGACCACCCATATGTCACCGGCCTGCCAAACAGGGGAAACCAGCAGTGATTTAGCAAACAAGCCTCTCAATCAATGGTGCGGTGGAGCGCGTAACACATGCCAGTCAAAACCTATTACGTTCAAAGGCCTCCTCTTTAACTTCTACTTCACTGGGTTGACCAGGGGCTGCGGGGCGAGGAAGAGAGTAGCCGCAGAGTATGTGAAGATCTCAATTGCATACTGCTCGCGTCCTCTCTCCTCTCTTCTCGTCTCCTTATCAAAACACATTGGATGAGAAAGCCAGAGGTCCCGCCCCTCTAATCTTCTCCTCCAATAGGTTTTGAGAAGGAGACAAAGAGAGAGAGGACAGAGGACGGGAGGAGTATGCAATTGAAATATTCCCTATGAGGACGTAAACAAACACATAGACTATACTGTACAAATACAACTCTACTACTAACAAAAACACACTGGCTTCGTACTAGAGAAATACAAATTGAACTGAGTCAACTCAAAATCATCGAATCAATTCTTGTTCATTGAATCATTTAAGATGGTTGTCATTGAATCGATTAACCTAGCCAAAGAAGGTTATCAATATCAAACGTGCTAGTGTCTCCAGTACAATTAGTTAGCATGCTACGCTATACAGCAGAAGTAGATGATATCATGATGCTAAAAGCTACTGGTTGTTATGAGGTGAAGATGGACCAATTAATTAACATGCTACGCTATACAGCAGAAGTATATGATACCATGGTACTAAAAGCTACTGATCGTTATGAGGTGAAGATGGACCAGGCCGTCTGTTGTCTCCAGTCCCCCTTCCTTCTCCAGAACTGGGATATGTGTTCCCTCTGGCCAATCGTGTGCTAACGAGGTCCCTGCCGTCAGTCTGTGCTGTGCCCATCATAGCAGGGGGCTTGAACACACACACACACACACACACACACACACACACACACACACACACACACACACACACACACACACACACACACACACACACACACACACACACACACACACACACACACACACACACACACACACACACACACACACACACAAAACAACCCACACTGCTCTCTTCTCCCTGTCTCTTGCTTGGCACAGCAGCACATGTGAATGAGGCTAAGAGAAGAAGTGAAATGAACCCTTTAAGTCAAAGAGGAGCTCGGGGCGTGCTGGAGGCACACCGCTCCGCTCAGAGCTCAGAGAGAGGGGAGGCTTGGCAGGCAAATGTGCCTTCTGTTGACAGCTCCCAGAGAAACATCTAACGGAAAGAGATGGAGCACAGAAAGAGCTTTCTTCCACGCCATTTGTTCCCCGTTCAGCGGGTTTAGCGGGGCGCCTCGCAGCCCATTTGTAAATATGATGTCAAGTCGCCATTCATATTTTAGCGTTATTAGCATTGTCTTTGTTTTTGTTTTACAGCGCTTGGCTGTTGTTTGAGGGAGTTTGGTGGAGGGAAGTTATTTGGTTTCGCCCTATTTTATTTTCTCAGAGTTAGAGGGAGAACAGTGGTAGGCAAGGCAGTGATGCCTTGGAGATGGGACATTTTTTGGGAAGATGGAGTTTATGTATTCTTTATGATGTGATATGGAGTCTGGGAGAGGGAACGTTGGGTGAGAACGTTCCAAATAACGCCAAGTTACATTCAGATGCATAGTGTTTAATAGTCATATGTACAGGGTTGTAGGTGGGATTGCAGGGTACAGTGAACATCTTAGGCTTTATGTTCCAACATGCAGGACTAAGGGGAAATGTCCTCGGGGAAGCAGCATGTAAGGTAGGTGATTGTTGAGGGGGTGTTGGGGGAAAACTTGAGGCGTGTGATAGTTGTAGGGCTTTTGTGTGTGTGTGTGTGTGTGTGTGTGTGTGTGTGTGTGTGTGTGTGTGTGTGTGTGTGTGTTTCTTTTCAAGGTGCTCCTGCTGTCTGATGCTGGCAGTATCTCTTTACATGGCTACTCTTAGTTTCCACGTAAGTGGGTAGAGGTGGAAATAGAATCCAGTACTTTGTACAACGATAAACAATACTGCTTCAAGACAATAACTTGTACAGTGTATGTCAAGGCCCAGTCACCCACATTCTTTATGAGGGATTTCTCCTTCAAGGAAAGACATCATAACGTATGTATCTACCTTATCCTTAGACCTCTATCCAGCGGCCTTTTGAAGAGAGGTCACATCTACGCATTACACCGCAGCTCATATTTCCCCTCTATGCATTAATACATGCATCACCTTGATGTGTGATCACTACACTTGAATACGCTGATAGAAAATGAGAAGGACCCCAGGTACATTCCTTAATGTTTTGAGCATGATAAACATGTTGCTATGCGGCTATCTAATTTACAGGGATGACATTAATCAGTGTTGCTGCGGCGCTGGGCAATGTACAGCCAGGCGGAGAGGAGAAAATGAACCGGGGCATTAGTCAGTGAGAGAATGATCCATTACCTGTGCATTTATAAAGTCATTTGACCGCACGGGGAAGTTCCACAGTACAAAGACTGTGTTGTTGTTAAGAGGGCTTGTTACATTAATAAGGGAGCTGTATCAACTGTAGAATACATGCTGGAGGACGTGGCAGTCACAGTTTGATCTGAAGTGGATGGAATAAAGCAAGGCCTTGATGGGGAACCGGAGTGGGCCAGAGAAGGGTAGAGAGAGAGTGAGAGAGAGTAGGAGAGAGAGAGAAAAAGAGAGAGAGATGGGAGAGAGGGGAAATGATAGAGAGAGAGAGAGAGAGAGAGAGAGAGAGAGAGAGAGAGAGAGAGAGAGCGAGAGAGAGAGACAGCGAGAGAGAGAGGCTGAGAGAAAGAGAAACAGAGGCACCGAGAGAGAGAGAGAGAGACAGCGAGAGAGAGAGAGAGAGAGAGAGAGAGAGAGAGAGAGACAGCGAGAGAGAGAGACAGAGAGAGAGAGAGAGACAGCGAGAGAGAGAGACAGAGAGAGAGAGACAGCGAGAGAGAGAGAGACAGCGAGAGAGAAAGAAAGAGACAGACAGCAAGAGACAGACAGCGAGAGAGAGAGAGAGAGAGAGAGAGAGAGAGAGAGAGAGAGAGAGAGAGAGAGAGAGAGAGAGAGAGAGAGAGAGAGAGAGAGAGAGAGAGAGAGAGAGCGAGAGAGAGAGGGTCCATGGGAGAAGAGGCTGCCTAAGAGGAGAGAAACTGGGGGATCCAAGCCAGACCTCTAACAAGTGATTATACCGAAGCCCCCTCCTCTCCTCCTCTCTTCCTCTTCCTCCCTCAAGGCATAGGGACATGAGTGCGGCAGGCAGGCTGCTGGAACCTACGTGAACGTGTGTGTGTGTTTGTGTGTGTGTGTGCACACTGCCTGGTTCAGCATATTGTGCCCTCAAACACAAAAATATGATTAGTGGTATTTTCTGCCAAACAGCATGCCTGTAAGACTGAGACAGCTGGTAAGGGCTGAAACGTTCCAGGGGTCTCCTTACAGCAATGTTCCTGGGGTCTCCTCTCCTCACAGCATTTACACTTGAAGTGAGACATGTTCCTGGGGTCTCCTCACAGCATTTACACTTGAAGTGAGACATGTTCCTGGGGTCTCCTCACAGCATTTACACTTGAAGTGAGACATGTTCCTGGGGTCTCCTCACAGCATTTACACTTGAAGTGAGACATGTTCCTGGGGTCTCTTCTCAGCATTTACACTTGAAGTGAGACATGTTCCTGGGGTCTCCTCTCAGCATTTACACTTGAAGTGAGACATGTTCCTGGGGTCTCCTCTCAGCATTTACACTTGAAGTGAGACATGTTCCTGGGGTCTCCTCACAGCATTTACACTTGAAGTAAGACATGTTCCTGGGGTCTCCTCACAGCATTTACACTTGAAGTGAGACATGTTCCTGGGGTCTCCTCTCAGCATTTACACTTGAAGTGAGACATGTTCCTGGGGTCTCCTCACAGCATTTACACTTGAAGTAAGACATGTTCCTGGGGTCTCCTCACAGCATTTACACTTGAAGTGAGACATGTTCCTGGGGTCTCTTCTCAGCATTTACACTTGAAGTGAGACATGTTCCTGGGGTCTCCTCACAGCATTTACACTTGAAGTGAGACATGTTCCTGGGGTCTCTTCTCAGCATTTACACTTGAAGTGAGACATGTTCCTGGGGTCTCCTCTCAGCATTTACACTTGAAGTGAGACATGTTCCTGGGGTCTCCTCACAGCATTTACACTTGAAGTAAGACATGTTCCTGGGGTCTCCTCACAGCATTTACACTTGAAGTGAGACATGTTCCTGGGGTCTCCTCACAGCATTTACACTTGAAGTAAGACATGTTCCTGGGGTCTCCTCACAGCATTTACACTTGAAGTGAGACATGTTCCTGGGGTCTCTTCTCAGCATTTACACTTGAAGTGAGACATGTTCCTGGGGTCTCCTCTCAGCATTTACACTTGAAGTGAGACATGTTCCTGGGGTCTCCTCACAGCATTTACACTTGAAGTGAGACATGTTCCTGGGGTCTCCTCTCCTCACAGCATTTACACTTGAAGTGAGACATGTTCCTGGGGTCTCCTCTCAGCATTTACACTTGAAGTGAGACATGTTCCTGGGGTCTCCTCTCAGCATTTACACTTGAAGTGAGACATGTTCCTGGGGTCTCCTCACAGCATTTACACTTGAAGTGAGACATGTTCCTGGGGTCTCCTCACAGCATTTACACTTGAAGTGAGACATGTTCCTGGGGTCTCCTCACAGCATTTACACTTGAAGTGAGACATGTTCCTGGGGTCTCCTCTCAGCATTTACACCTGAAGTGAGACATGTTCCTGGGGTCTCCTCACAGCATTTACACTTGAAGTGAGACATGTTCCTGGGGTCTCCTCACAGCATTTACACTTGAAGTGAGACATAAAAAACACCTCATTTTGGCTAATGTGTCTGCATTCGATCAGCACTCAACTGCACACATATACAGTATATACAACTGAATCAAATCTACCTAAATTGTTGACTGTAGTGTTTGCTTAGGCATAGCCAGGGTGTATACACAAACAAATATATACACACACACACACACACACAAACCAGACACGCATGCACAAACACGCACGCACACACCAGGGAAGGCATTTAAGGTAATCCTTCAGCCCCTTGGTTAAACCTGAAACCGACTGTAATCACAAGTGAACTGAACTCTTCCTCACTGGCTTATATTAAAACAGTGAGGTTACCCTCGACTACCCTCCGCTCCTTCAAAGCTCATATAAACCGGCCCAACAATATCTATTTATTTCTTTATGCAATGAACCTTTAATAAACATTCTGTCAGATGAAACTGAATCACCGCGGGCTGAGAGCATGTAAGGAAATCAATTAAAATGAAGTCACGGCGCTGGCTGGCCAATTGTCTGTGGCAGTTATTTGATATAATATGGTTAATAGTACTGGCTGGGTAAATTAACACAATTTTGCAACAGTAGACTTACTGGGGCGCGTAGGTTGCCGGGGGTGGGAGGGTGTCACACACACACACACACACACACACACACACACACACACACACACACACACACACACACACACACACACACACACACACACACACACACACACACACACACTGACAGGGGGGGCCAGGGGTCCTTGGGGACCCCTGGGAGTCAGTAGTGGTACGTGGGTAAAATCACTGGGGAAGCCAATCCAGAAAAAAAGAACATATTACAACCTGTGTGTTGTGATAATTGTGTTGTTTGCTCTGTAATTAGTTAATATGCCTTAACACCGTTATATATAGACTTAACCTCTTGACGCTAGGGGTCAGATTTTTTATTTTTTTAAATAACGTTCCCAAGGTAAACAGACTATTTCTCAGGTCCAGATCGTAGAATATGCATATAATTTACAGATTAGGATAGAAAACACCCAAAACTGTTAAAATATTGTCTGTGAGTATAACAAAACTGATTCTGCAGGCGAAAACCTGAGGAAATATAACCCGTAAGTGATTTTTATTTATTTTTAATCTGTGTTTCCTGGCCCGTCTTTCTTCCATTTAAAGGGGTATCAACCAGATTCCTTTTCCAATGGCTTCCTCAGGCTGTGACCAGGCTTTAGACATGGTTTCAGGCTTTTATTCTGAAAAATGAGCGAGATATTTCAAAACTAGTCAGGTGTCCTCTGATTAGTTCCTGCGTGAGAGAGGGGTAGCTCTCCATTTTCTTTCTGTCTTCTTTTGAATAGGTTACGGTCCGGTTGAAATATTATCGATTATGTTTGTTAAAAACAACCTGAGGATTGATTATAAAAAACATTTGACATGTTTCTATGAACATTACGGATACTTTTTGGAATTTTCGTCGAACGGAACGAGGCTTTGGTTTTCTGAACATAACGCACAACCCAAATGGCGTTTTTTTGTTATAAAAGTAATATTTATCGAACAAAAATAACATTTGTTGTGTAACTGTGTAACGGCGGTCCTCCTCCTCTTCATCCGAAGAGGAGGAGCAGGGATTAAACCAAGGTGCAGCGCGTTGAAATGACATGATGAATTTATTTAACAAGACAAAACGAACTATACTTGAAAATGATACAAAATAACAAAACGAAAGTAGACAGACCTGAACGACGAACTTACATACAACGTGAAGAACGAAATGAACAGGAACAGACTACATGAAATGAACAAACCGTAAACAGTCCCGTATGGTGCAAACATTGACACGGACACAGGAGACAACCACCCACAAACAAACACTGTGAACAGCCTACCTAAATATGACTCTCAATTAGAGGAACGCCAAACACCTGCCTCCAATTGAGAGCCATACCAGGCAACCCTAAACCAACATAGAAACAGACAACATAGAATGCCCACCCAAACTCACGTCCTGACCAACTAACACACAAAACTAAACAGAAAACAGGTCAGGAACGTGACATAACCCCCCCCTCAAGATGCGTACTCCGAACGCATCACCAAAAAGTCCAGGGGAGGGTCTGGGTGGGCATCTGACCACGGTGGTGGCTTAGGCTCCGGGCGTGGTTCCCACCCCACCATAATCAATCCTAACTTCCTCCCTCCAAGAATGTCCACCCTCTTTTCTCCCCCACAAAATCCTCTTAATAGTATACCTAATAAGGACAACACCGGGACAGAGAGATAAACCAAGACAGAGGGATAGATAAGACTATAGAGGTAGATAAAGATAGAGAGGGAGATCAGGATAGAGGGGCAACTCCGGACTGAAAGGCAGCTCCGGACAGAGAGACAGCTCTGGACTGATGGGCAGTTCTGGGTATCTAGCCTTTCCAGGCTGAAGGGCAGCTCATGGCTGACTGACGACTCTCGACGCTCATGGCAGGCTGACGGCTCTCGACGCTCATGGCAGGCTGACGGCTCTCGACGCTCATGGCAGGCTGACGGCTCTCGACGCTCATGGCAGGCTGACGGCTCTCGACGCTCATGGCGCTCTGACGGCTCTGGCTGCTCATGGCGCTCTGACGGCTCTGGCTGCTCATGGCGCTCTGATGGCTCTGGCTGCTCATGGCTCGCTGGCGGCTCTGGCAGATCCTGTCTGGTTGGCGGCTCTGGCAGATCCTGTCTGGTTGGCGGCTCTGGCAGATCCTGTCTGGTTGGCGGCTCTGGCAGATCCTGTCTGGTTGGCGGCTCTGGCAGATCCTGTCTGGTTGGCGGCTCTGGCAGATCCTGTCTGGCTGACGGCTCTAGCGGCTCCTGTCTGGCTGACGGCTCTAGCGGCTCCTGTCTGGCTGACGGCTCTGTAGGCTCATGGCAGACGGGCGGCTTTGCAGGCTCATGGCAGACGGGCGGCTTTGCAGGCTCCTGGCAGACGGATGGCTCAGATGGCGCTGGGAAGACGGATGGCTCAGATGGCGCTGGGGAGACGGATGGCTCAGATGGCGCTGGGGAGACGGATGGCTCAGATGGCGCTGGGGAGACGGATGGCTCTGGCCGGATAAGGCGCACTGTAGACCTGGTGCGTGGTGCCGGAACTGGAGGCACCGAGCTAAGGATACGCACCTTCATACTAGTGCGGGGAGCAGGGACAGGGCACACTGAACTCTCAAAGCGTACACTATACCTGGTGCGTGGTACCGGCACTGGTGGCACCGGGCTGAGGGCACGCACCTCAGGACTAGTACGGGGAGAAGTGACAGTGTGTACAGGACTTAGGAGACGCACAGGTGGCTTAGTGCGTGGGGCCGGAACTGGAGGCACCGAACTGGATACACGCACTATAGGGAGAGTGCGTGGAGAAGGCACTGGTGGTACTGGATTGGGGCGGGGAGGTGGCGCCGGAAATACCGGACCGTGCAGGCGTACTGGCTCTCTTGAGCATTGAGCCTGCCCAACCTTACCTGGTTGAATGCTCCCGGTCGCCCAACCAGTGCGGGGAGGTGGAATAACCCGCACCGGGCTATGTAGGCGAACCGGGGAAACCATGCGTAAGGCAGGTGCCATGTATGCCGGCCCGAGGAGACGCACTGGAGACCAGACGCGTTGAGCCGGCCTCATGACACCTGGCTCAATGCCCAATCTAGCCCTACCAGTGCGGGGAGGTGGAATATGGACTATGCACACGTACAGGAGACACCGTGCGCTCTACTGCGTAACACTGTGTCTGCCCGTACTCCCGCTCTCCACGGTTAGCCTGGGAAGTGGGCGCAGGTCTCCTACCTGCCCTTGGCCCACAACCCCTTAGCCCCCCCCCAAGAAATTTTTGGGAGTTACTCACGGGCTTTTCGGGCTTCCGTGCAAGACGTGTCCCCTCATAATTCCGGTTTCGAGCTTGATTCTCCGGCTTCCATCCACGTCTCCTAGCTGCCTCCTTAAACCACCTCTCCTGGGCTGTGGCTGCCTCACTTTTCACACGAGAGCAGCGATATTCTCCAGTTTGCGCCCAGGGTCCTTTTCCCTCTAATATCTCCTCCCAAGTCCATGATTCCTGTGTAGCAGGCCACTGCTCGAATTCACGCCGCTTGGTTCTGGATGGGTGGGTGGTTCTGTAACGGCGGTCCTCCTCCTCTTCATCCGAAGAGGAGGAGCAGGGATTAAACCAAGGTGCAGCGCGTTGAAATGACATGATGAATTTATTTAACAAGACAAAACGAACTATACTTGAAAATGATACAAAATAACAAAACGAAAGTAGACAGACCTGAACGACGAACTTACATACAACGTGAAGAACGAAATGAACAGGAACAGACTACATGAAATGAACAAACCGTAAACAGTCCCGTATGGTGCAAACATTGACACGGACACAGGAGACAACCACCCACAAACAAACACTGTGAACAGCCTACCTAAATATGACTCTCAATTAGAGGAACGCCAAACACCTGCCTCCAATTGAGAGCCATACCAGGCAACCCTAAACCAACATAGAAACAGACAACATAGAATGCCCACCCAAACTCACGTCCTGACCAACTAACACACAAAACTAAACAGAAAACAGGTCAGGAACGTGACAAACTGGGAGTCTCGTGAGTGCAAACATCCGAAGATTATCAAAGGTAAGCGATTCATTTTATTGCTTTTCTGACTTTCGTGACCATGCTAATTTGGGGCTAGCTGTTGTAGCATTGATTGATACACTCACAAAAGCTTGGATTGCTTTCGCTGAAAATAATATTTTCAAAATCTGACACGATAGGTGGATTAACAACAAGCTAAGCTGTGTTTTGGTATATTTCACTTGTGATTGCATGATTATAAATATTTTTAGTAAAATTTTGCGCCCTGCAATTCAGCTGTTGTTTAGGGAAATTATCCCGCTAAAGGGATCCGTAGCGCAGAGAAGTTAAGGGAGGCCAAATGCTCGCTGGCTCCACTTGCATTCAATGCCACGGCGGTATAATGCTCTTTCTGACCAGACAGCATCAGATAGATACCCTATACATACTGAGACAGAGGGGTGCTGTTTTGTTCGCTCGGATGCTTTCTCTGGTGAGATACATTCAGCAGCCTCTTGCAAATTGACGGACATTTTTGAAACACGGAGAGAGGAAAGAGACATGTTGTATGTTTTTTATTCTTTTTTTCTAGGTAAATTTTTTGGGGAAGCCTGGCTTCCCTTGGCATCCATGAATACATGTACAGTACTGCTGGGAGTCAGGGTAATACGCCTTCTAAGAAAACATGAATGCATGTACAGTACTGCTGGGAGTCAGGGTAATACGCTTTCTAAGAAAACATGAATGCATGTACAGTACTGCTGGGAGTCAGAGTAATACGCCTTCTAAGAAAACATGAATACATGTACAGTACTGCTGGGAGTCAGAGTAATACGCCTTCTAAGAAAACATGAATACATGTACAGTACTGCTGGGAGTCAGAGTAATACGCCTTCTAAGAAAACATGAATGCATGTACAGTACTGCTGGGAGTCAGAGTAATACGCCTTCTAAGAAAACATGAATACATGTACAGTACTGCTGGGAGTCAGAGTAATACGCCTTCTAAGAAAACATGAATACATGTACAGTACTGCTGGGAGTCAGAGTTATACGCCTTCTAAGAAAACATGAATACATGTACAGTACTGCTGGGAGTCAGGGTAATACGCCTCTAAGAAAACATGAATACATGTACAGTACTGCTGGGAGTCAGGGTAATACGCCTTCTAAGAAAACACGAATACATGTACAGTACTGCTGGGAGTCAGGGTAATACGCCTTCTAAGAAAACATGAATACATGTACAGTACTGCTGGGAGTCAGAGTTATACGCCTTCTAAGAAAACATGAATACATGTACAGTACTGCTGGGAGTCAGGGTTATACGCCTTCTAAGAAAACATGAATACATGTACAGTACTGCTGGGAGTCAGGGTAATACGCCTTCTAAGAAAACATGAATACATGTACAGTACTGCTGGGAGTCAGAGTAATACGCCTTCTAAGAAAACATGAATACATGTACAGTACTGCTGGGAGTCAGGGTAATACGCCTTCTAAGAAAACATGAATACATGTACAGTACTGCTGGGAGTCAGGGTAATACGCCTTCTAAGAAAACAAAAGCAGAGGCTGACCAGAAAGGGTCATGTGACTCTGTGATGCACAACCAAATCTAACAGGATAATTATAGCAATGCCTAATTTACTACTCATTCTACTCTACTGGTTTGGAGAACCTCCCGGGTGCTGACCCTACCTCCCACTCTCTCTCTTTCTCTCTCTCTCTCTCTCCCTCTCTTTCCCTGTCACAGACACACACTCAAATGTAGGCATGCACACGCACACGCACACACGCACACACACACACACACACACACACACACACACACACACACACACACACACACACACACACACACACACACACACACACACACACACACACACACACACACACACACAAGATACCGCATCCACCCTCACCATAGCAGGCCTAAGTCTTCAGTCACATGGCTAGTTGCTCATAGTTGGTGGTACACACACAGTGCAGAGTGAAGCATGGGCAACAGCGGATCATTTGTATTGAGTCACAGCCCAGGGATTAATTCGGGCCGGGGACAAAGGGGCCATGAAGGGCGACCGCCTGGCCTCCCACCCACACAGCCTACTGGGAGAAGGGGCCTGTACCAGAAGCGGAGCTGGAGGGCGGTACTTAGGGTCACAGCATATTGTTCTCCCTTGGCTCTGGGTCTGGTGGCTGTCACACTGATGTTATCGATGGAGGAGGAAAGAAAGACTTGGCAGAAAGAAGGAGAAAGGAGGAAAGACAGCCCCTTGACCTTTTCCACCGCTCAACAGACACTGAGACATATGAGTGATCCGTCAATCTGTCATGTCATTCAGGCTAGTGACCCAACAAGCTACATGAGACAATAAGACAGTTGCCTAAACAGATCTGCAGATACACAGTAAGGCCACATCTGTCAAGATCTGGAAGAAAAAAAGTGCAAAGTCCACAAAAGTGGTTGAAATGCCCAAAATAAAGGTGTGCCATGTGGATAGTAATAGTGTTCCATGTGGAGAGGAGCATAAACTCTGTCTGCATCCGAATGGCACCCTATTCCCTATATAGTGTACTACTTTTGACCAGAGCCCTATAGGGAATAGGGTGCCATTTGAGATGCATATTTGTCTTTGGAGAGCTGAGGCGATGAAGGCGGAGTCCTCTGAGAGAGATCTGAGGCCCTGAGTGAATTCATGACAGAACGTCTCTCGGTCTCTCACCATCCATGGTCCAGATGAAGACATGTTTTTTTAAATTTCACCTTTATTTAACCAGGTAGGCTAGTTGAGAACAAGTTCTCATTTACAACTGCGACCTGGCCAAGACAAAGCAAAGTAGTGCAACACAAACAACAACACAGAGTTACACATGGAATAAACAAACATACAGTCAACAACACAACAGAAACAAAGTCTATAGTCTATATACACTGAGGAGGTAAGGCAATAAATAGGCCATAGTAGTGAAGTAATTACAATTTAGCAAATTAACTACTAGAGTGATAGATGTGCAGATGATGATGTGCAAGTAGAAATACTGGTGTGCAAACGAGCAAAAAAAGTTAATAAAAACAATATGGGGATGAGGTAGGTAGGTTGGATGGGCTATTTACAGATGGGCTGTGTACAGCTGCAGCGATCGTTTAGCTGCTCAGATAGATGATGTTTAAAGTTAGTTAGGGAGATATAAATCTCCAATTTCATCAATTTTTGCAATTCGTTCCAGTCATTGGCAGCAGAGAACTAGAAAGACAGGCGGCCAAAGGGCTTTGGGGATGTTGGCTTAGGGGATGACCAGTGAGATATACCTGCTGGAGCGCGTGCTATGGGTGGGAGTTGTTATCGTGACCAGTGAGTTGAGATAAGGCGGAGCTTTACCTAGCAAAGACTTATAGATGACCTGGAGCCAGTGGGTCTGGGGACGAATATGTAGCGAGGGCCAGCTGACAAGAGCATACAGGTTGCAGTGGTGGGTGGTATATGGGGCTTTGGTCCAGATGAAGACATGATGGCACAAGGCCCTGAGTGAATTCATGACCGAATGTCATGGATGACTGCAGCCTCCCACTACGTGTGTGTGTTTGAGAGAAAGAAAAAGAGAGAGAAAGAGAGAGAGAGAGAGAGAGAGAGAGAGAGAGAGAGAGAGAGAGAGAGAGAGAGAGAGAGAGAGAGAGAGAGAGAGAGAGAGAGAGAGAGGCGGGGGGGGGGGGGGGATAGCGTGTGTGTGACTATATACAGTGCATTCGGAAAGTATTCAGACCCCTTGACTTTTTCCACATTTTGTTACGGCACAGCCTTATTCTAAAATAGATTAAATTAAAACAAATTACTCATCAATCTACACACAATACACCATAATGACAAAGTGAAAACAGGTTTTTAGACATTTTTGCGAACAGAAATAGAAGAATAAATACCTTAATTACATAAGTATTCAGACCCTTTGCTATGAGACTCGAAATTAAGCTCAGGTGCATCCTGTTTCCATTGATCCTCCTTGAGATGTTTCTACAACTTCATTGGATTCCACTTGTGGTAAATTCAATTGATTGAACATGATTTGGAAAGGCACACACCTGTCTATATAAGGTCCCACAGTTGACATTGCATGTCAGAACATAAACCAAGCCATGAGGTCGAAGGAATTGTCCATAGAGCTCCGAGACAGGATTGTGTCGAGGCACAGATCTGGGGAAGGGTACCAAAACATTTCTGCAACATTGAAGGTCCCCAAGAATACAGTGGCCTCCATTATTCTTAAATGGAAGAAGTTTGAAACCACCAAGACTCTTTCTAGAGCTGGCCGCCCGGCTAAACTGAGCAATCGGGGGAGAAGGGCCTTGGTCAGGGAGTTGACCAAGAACCTGATGGTCACTCTGACAGAGCTCCAGCTGTGGGAATTTTTTTCAGAGGCAGTTACTGGGAGACTAGTCAGGATCGAGGGAAAGATGAATGGAGCAAAGTACAGAGGTATCTTTGATGAGAACCTGCTCCAGAGCACTCAGGACCTCAGACTGGGGTGAAGGTTCACCTTCCAACAGGACAATGACCCTAACCACACAGCCAAAACAACGCAGGAGTGGCTTCGGGACAAGTCTCTGAATGTCCTTGAGTGGCCCAGCCAGAGCCCGGACTTGAACCCAATCGAACATCTCTGGAGAGACCTGAAAATAGCTGTGCAGCAATGCTCCCCATTCAACCTGACAGAGCTTGAGAGGATCTGCAGAGAAGAATGGGAGAAACTCCCCAAATACAGGTGTGCCAAAATTGTAGCGTCATACCCAAGAAGACGCTAGGCTGTAATCGCTGCCAAAGGTGCTTCAACAAAGTACTGAGTAAAGGGTCTGAATACTTATGTCACTGTGATATCATTTATAATTTTTACTTTTTTTGCAAAAATGTCTGAAAAACAGTTTTTACTTTTTCATCATGGGGTATTGTTTGCAGAATGATGAGGAAAAAAACAATTTAATACATTTCCGAATAAGGTTGTAACGTAAGAGAATGTGGAAAAAGTCAAGGGGTTTTATGACTTTCTGAATGTACGTCTTTATGCTCATACCACAGCTTGACAACCATTCATCGATGACATTGATTTGGTTTACCAATGGTACTAAACTGGAGTTCACGTTCTTTAAAATCCCAGACGTTGTCATTTCTCCAGCCCAGTAATAGCGGTGTTTCTGAGGTATAATTCACCACTTCACCACGGTGCTTGACATAAAATCAGCTACAATAGGCCTAATTAAGACACTTTACTGGAGGATCCAAGACTGACCACAGAACACTGAAGAAAAAGGTGGGAAAGAACAGCCAAAGGGGGCTCCCCACCCACCCCAGAGAGGAGGGCTCCACTCCCAAAACCAGCGGTGTATGTATGTGTGTGTGTAGAGGAGTGAGGGAGAGAAGACACCCCTTTTCCCAACAAAGACAAAGGATTGGAAAGGGATGGGTGATATGTCAAGATCGAATAGAGGGTTTAGCTTGGCCCTTGATGATATTCTTGAGTAAAGTAGCATGCCGTGTAATTGCTGTGTATTAACAATTAGTAACATAGTTGTTACACCTCAGACCATGTCTATTGTTCTGCCTGTCTGTAGCCTATATTTGGCAAGAACGTTCACACTCGCAGTGGTCTTGGCTGCTAGGAATAAAGCCAGTCTGCTTTCAAGATGTGTGTGTTTGTCAATCGTCTCCTCTCCCGGCCCTCCTCCAGAAACACACACAGATCAGAGGATGATGTAAGCTAAGCTGCAGGGCCCCATAGCTGTGTGTGTGTTTATGTGCGTGTTGAGAATGACTTACAACCGACGTGCAGCCAGCTATCAACCCAGCCTCTTACAGATGATGGGATTCACCTGGCAGTAACGTATCCAGGGGGCGAGAAAGAAAAAAAAGCCACGCAAACCAATATTTTCTATTTGCTCTCTTCTGTTACTCTTCTTCCCACGCTCCACATTCTATTCAGTTAATGGGAAGGAGATAGGAAGGATAGGGGGGATGGAGTGAGGAAGGATAGGAAGGATAGGAGGGATGGAGTGAGGAAGGATAGGAAGGATAGGAGGGATGGAGTGAGGAAGGATAGGAAGGATAGGAGGGATGGAGTGAGAAAGGATAGGAAGGATAGGAGGGATGGAGTGAGGAAGGATAGGAGGGATGGAGTGAGGAAGGATAGGAGGGATGGAGTGAGGAAGGATAGGAGGGATGGAGTGAGGACGGATAGGAGGGATGGAGTGAGGAAGGATAGGAGGGATGGAGTGAGGAAGGATAGGAGCGATGGAGTGAGGAAGGATAGGAGGGATGGGGTGAGGAAGGATAGGAGGGATGGAGAGAGGAAGGATAGGAGGGATGGAGTGAGGAAGGATAGGAGGGATGGAGTGAAGGAAAGATAGGAGGGATGGAGTGAGGACGGATAGGAGGGATGGAGTGAGGAAGGATAGGAGGGATGGAGTGAGGAAGGATAGGAGCGATGGAGTGAGGAAGGATAGGAGGGATGGAGTGAGGAAGGATAGGAGGGATGGAGTGAGGAAGGATAGGAGGGATGGAGTGAGGAAGGATAGGAGGGATGGAGTGAGGAAGGATAGGAGGGATGGAGTGAGGAAGGATAGGAGGGATGGAGTGAGGAAGGATAGGAGGGATGGAGTGAGGAAGGATAGGAGGGATGGAGTGAGGACGGATAGGAGGGATGGAGTGAGGAAGGATAGGAGGGATGGAGTGAGGAAGGATAGGATAGGATAGGAGGGATGGAGTGAGGAAGGATAGGAGGGATGGAGTGAGGAAGGATAGGAGGGATGGAGTGAGGAAGGATAGGATAGGATAGGAGGGATGGAGTGAGGAAGGATAGGAGGGATGGAGTGAGGAAGGATAGGATAGGATAGGAGGGATGGAGTGAGGAAGGATAGGAGGGATGGAGTGAGGACGGATAGGAGGGATGGAGTGAGGACGGATAGGAGGGATGGAGTGAGGAAGGATAGGAGGGATGGAGTGAGGAAGGATAGGAGGGATGGAGTAAGGAAGGATAGAAGGGATGGAGTGAGGACGGATAGGAGGGATGGAGTGAGGAAGGATAGGAGGGATGGAGTGAGGAAGGATAGGAGGGATGGAGTGAGGAAGGATAGGAGCGATGGAGTGAGGAAGGATAGGAGGGATGGAGTGAGGAAGGATAGGAGGGATGGAGTGAGGAAGGATAGGAGGGATGGAGTGAGGAAGGATAGGAGGGATGGAGTGAGGAAGGATAGGAGGGATGGAGTGAGGACGGATAGGAGGGATCGAGTGAGGAAGGATAGGAGGGATGGAGTGAGGAAGGATAGGAGGGATGGAGTGAGGAAGGATAGGAGGGATGGAGTGAGGAAGGATAGGAGGGATGGAGTGAGGAAGGATAGGAGGGATGGAGTGAGGAAGGATAGGATAGGATAGGAGGGATGGAGTGAGGAAGGATAGGATAGGAGGGATGGAGTGAGGAAGGATAGGAGGGATGGAGTGAAGGAAGAATAGGAGGGATGGAGTGAGGAAGGATAGGAGGGATGGAGTGAGGACGGATAGGAGGGATGGAGTGAAGGAAGAATAGGAGGGATGGAGTGAGGACGGATAGGAGGGATGGGGTGAGGAAGGATAGGAGGGATGGAGTGAGGAAGGATAGGAGGGATGGAGTGAGGAAGGATAGGAGGGATGGAGTGAAGGAAGAATAGGAGGGATGGAGTGAGGACGGATAGGAGGGATGGGGTGAGGAAGGATAGGAGGGATGGAGTGAGGAAGGATAGGAGGGATGGAGTGAGGACGGATAGGAGGGATGGAGTGAGGAAGGATAGGAGGGATGGAGTGAGGAAGGATAGGAGGGATGGAGTGAGGAAGGATAGGAGGGATGGAATGAGGAAGGATAGGAGGGATGGAATGAGGAAGGATAGGAGGGATGGAGTGAGGACGGATAGGAGGGATGGAATGAGGAAGGATAGGAGGGATGGAATGAGGAAGGATAGGAGGGATGGAATGAGGAAGGATAGGAGGGATGGAGTGAGGAAGGATAGGAGGGATGAGTGAAGGAAGGATAGGAGGGATGGAGTGAGGAAAGATAGGAGGGATGGAGTGAGGAAGCATAAGAGGGGTGGTTGGAGTGAAGGAAGGATAGGAGGGATGGAGTGAAGGAAGGATAGGGGGGATGGAGTGAAGGAAGGATAGGAGGGATGGAGTGAAGGAAGGATAGGAGGGATGGAGTGAGGAAGCATAAGAGGGATGGATGGAGTGAAGGAAGGATAGGATGGATGGAGTGAAGGAAGGATAGGAGGGATGGAGTGAGGAAGCATAAGAGGGATGGATGGAGTGAAGGAAGGATAGGAGGGATGGAGTGAGGAAGCATAAGAGGGGTGGATGGAGGGAAGGAAGGATAGGAGGGATGGAGTGAAGGAAGGATAGGGGGGAAGGAGTGAAGGAAGGATAGGAGGGATGGAGTGAGGAAGCATAAGAGGGTTGGATGGAGTGAAGGAAGGATAGGAGGGATGGATTGAAGGAAGGATAGGAGGGATGGAGTGAGGAAGGATAGGAGGGATAGGAGGAATGGAGTGAAGGAAGGATAGGAGGGATGGAGTGAGGAAGGATAGGAGGGATGGAGTGAGGAAGCATAAGAGGGGTGGATGGAGTGAAGGAAGGATAGGATAGATGGAGTGAGGAAGGATAGGAGGGAAGGAGTGAGGAAGGATAGGATTGAAGGAGTGAGGAAGGGTAGAGGATGGAGTGAGGAAGGATAGGAGGGATGGAGTGAGGAAGGATAGGATTGAAGGAGTGAGGAAGGGTAGAGGATGGAGTGAGGAAGGATAGGATTGAAGGAGTGAGGAAGGGTAGAGGATGGAGTGAGGAAGGATAGGAGGGATGGAGTGAGGAAGGGTAGAGGATGGAAATAGGTGGAAAGCTGTTGTTTTAGCTTCCCTCAGGTGTTTTACCTGGAATCTGTGAGGGGAGGAAAGACACTCACCTAATGGGGTGGCATACATACAGTCCATATGTATTCTACCTCCCAGTTACAAACACATACATGTAGACATCGTCCCTACTGGACATACTTGGTCAGCGATACATTTGGTTTATTTTAGAGTGACACAACTATTTGAAGTTTACACAACACGAGAGAGAGAGAACAAGATAGACAGACAGATAGATTTTTTAAAAATTAACTAGGTAAGTCATTCAAGAACAAAATCTTATTTACAATGACAGCCTACCGGGGAACAGTGGGTTAACTACCTTGTTCAGGGGAAGGATGACAGATTTTTACCTTGTCAGCTCGGGGATCCGATCCAGCAACCTTTTGGTTACTGGCCCAACGCTCTAACCACTAGGCTACCTGCTACCCAAAGAGAGATAGAGATACTGTATATAGAGAGAGGGAGATAGAGAGAGAGAGAGATAGATGGAGAGATAGATGGATATATAGAGAGATAGATAGATAGAGAGAGAGAACCGGACAAGAACCTGACTTCCTCGGCACACAGGGGGCAAACACCTGCCTGGAGATGACAGCATTCCCTCCCCCATATGCCCCCCTAGGCACAACTATGACAGCCTAACCAACAAAAACGGGTCACAACTCCTGCAGCTCTGTCGCACGCTGGGTATGTACATAGTCAATGGTAGGCTTTGAGGGGACTCCTATGGTAGGTACACCTATATCTCATCTCTTGGCAGTAGTACTGTAGACTACTTTATCACTGACCTCAACCCAGAGTCTCTCAGAGTGCTCACATTCAGCCCACTGACACCGCTATCAGACCACAGAAAAATCACAGTCTACTTGAACAGAGCAATACGCAATCATGAGGCATCACAGCCAAAGGAACTGAGTAATATTAAGAAATGCTATAGATGGAAGGAATGTAGTTTGGAAACCTACCAAAAAATAGTTAGGCAACAACAAATTCAAACCCTTTTAGACAACTTCCTGGACAAAACGTTCCACTGCAATAGTGAAGGTGTAAACTTGGCAGTAGAAAATCTTAACAGTACTGTATATTTTACCTCTCAGCTTCCCTATCAAATCTAAAAATCTCATAGAATAGAAAACTGAAGAAAATGAACAACAATGACAAATGGTTTAATGAAGAATGCAAAAATCTAAGAATGAAATTGGGAAACCTGTCCAACCAAAAACACAGAGACCCGGAAAACCTGAGTCTACACCTTCACTATGATGAATCACTAAAACAATACAGAAATATACTACGTAAAAAGAAGGAATAGCACATCAGAAATCAGCTCAATGTAATTGAAGAATCCATAGACACCAACCACTTCTGGGAAAATTGGAAAACACTAAACAAACAACAACACAAAGAATTATCTATCCAAAATGGCAGTGTATGAGTACACCACTTCTCCAATCTTTTTGGCTCTGTAACAAAGAACAAACAGCAAAAACATATACATGATCAAATACAAATCTTAGAATCAACTATTAAAGACTACCAGAACCCACTGGATTCTCCAATTACCTTGAATGAACTACAGGACAAAATAAAACCCTCCAACCCAAAAAGGCCTGTGGTGTTGATGGTATCCTCAATGAAATTATAAAATATACAGATAACAAATTCCAATTGGCTATACAAAAACTCTTTAACATCATCCTTAGCTCTGGCATCTTCCCCAATATTTGGAACCAAGGACTGATCACCCCAATCCACAAAAGTGGAGACAAATTTGACCCCAATAACTACCATGGGATATGCATCAACAGCAACTTTGCGAAAATCCTCCGCATTAACAGCAGACTCGTACATTTCCTCAGTGAAAACAATGTACTGAGCAAATGTCAAATTGACTTTTACCAAATTATCATACGACAGACCACATATTCACCCTGCACAATTGACAAACAAACAAACAAAAACAAAGGCAAAGGCAAAATCTTTCTAATGCTTTGTTGATTTCAAAAAAGCCTTCGACTCAATTTGGCATGAGGGTCTGCTATACAAATTGATGGAAAGCGGTGTTCGGGGAAAAACATACGACATTATAAAATCCATGTACACAAACATCAAGTGTGCAGTTAAAATAGGCAAAAAACACACACATTTCTTCCCACGGGGCAGTAGGGTGAGACAGGGAAGCAGCTTAAGCCCCACCCTCTTCAACATATATATCAATGAATTGGCGACGGCACTAGAAAAGTCTGCACCACTCGGCCTCACTGTACTAGAATCTGAAGTTAAATGTCTACTGTTTGCTGATGATCTGGTGCACCTAGATCTTCTGCACAGATTCTGTTAGACCTGGGCCCTGACAGTAAATCTCAGTAAGACAAAAATAATGGTGTTCCAAAAAAGGTCCAGTCGTCAGGACCACAAATACAAATTCCATCTAGACACCATTGCCCTAGAGCACACAAAAAAGATACATACCTTGGCCTAAACATTAGCACCACAGGTAACTTCCACAAAGCTGTGAAAGATCTGAGAGACAAGGCAAGAAAGGCATCCTATGCCTTTCAAAGGAACAGATAATTTGACACACCAATTAGGATCTGGCTAAAAATACTTGAATCAGTTATAGAACCCATTGCCCTTTATGGTTGTGAGGTCTGGGGTCCACTCACCAACCAAGAATTCACAAAATGGGCCAAACACCAAATTGAGACTCCACATTCAGAATTCTGCAAAAATATCCTCTGTGTACAACGTAAAACGCCAAATAATGCATGCAGAGCAGAATTAGGCCGATACCCGCTAATGATCAAAATCCAGAAAAGAGCCGTTAAATTCTACAACCACCTAAAAGGACGCAATTCCCAAACCTTCCATAACAAAGCCATCACTTACAGAGAGATTGTCAGAGTCTAGGTGATGTGGGTAAGGCGCAGTCAGGCGCAGGACACAGAGATGAGTAATAATAGTAACTTTATTCAAAAATAATCTTCCAACAAGGAGAACGAAAATCCAGAATCACATAAACGAGACAACTGACAACAATAACCATGCACAAAACTATGATGGCTCCAGAGGGTTAAATAGGGAAATAATTCAATCGTAATGGGAACCAGGTGTGTACAATACAGACAAAACAAATGGAAAAAGAAATCTAGATCGGTGGAGGCTAGAAAGCCGGTGACGTCAACCGCCGAACGCCACCCGAACAAGGAGAGGCACCAACTTCAGAGGAAGTCGTGACAGAGATGAACCTGGAGAAGAGTTCCCTAAGCAAGCTGGTCCTGGGGCTCTATTCACAAACACAATCACACCCCACAGAGCCCCAGGACAGCAACACAATTAGACCCAACCAAATCATGAGAAAACAAAAAGATAATTACTTGACACATTGGAAAGAATTAACAAAAAAACAGAGGAAACTAGAATGCTATTTGGCCTTAAACAGAGACTCAGTGAGCATAGCCTTGCTATTGAGGAAGGCCGCCGTAGGCAGACCTGGCTCTCAAGAGAAGACAGGCTATGTACACACTGCCCACAAAAATTAGGTGGAAACTGAGCTGCACTTCCTAACCTCCTGCCAAATGTATGACCATATCAGAGACACATATTTCCCTCGGATTACACAGATCCACCAAGAATTCGAAAACAAACCCGATTTTGATAAGCTCCCATATCTATTGGGTGAAATACCACAGTGTGTCATCACAGCAGCAAGATTTGTGACCTGTTGCCACAAGAAAAGGTCAACCAGTGAAGAACAAACACCATTGTAAATACAACCCATATTTATGCTTATTTATTTTCCCTTTTGTACTTTAACCATTTGCACATTGTTACAACACTGTATATATACATAATATGACATTTGTAATGTCTTTATTCTTTTGGAACGTCTGAGTGTAATGTTTGCTGTTCATTTTTGTTTATTTCACTTTTGTATATTATCTACTTCACATGCGTTGACAATGTTTACATATGTTTCTCATGCCAATAAAGCCCCTTGAATTGAATTGAATTGATAAAGAGATAGATAGATAGAGGTAGATAGAGAGGTAGATAGAGAGATAGACAGACAGGTAGAATGATAGGCTCCCTGTGCAGTGACTGAATCATCAAACATCAGCCAGCCAGCAAGGTGTCAAGTAGTATTCAGTATTCTCTGCTCTACCCAAAATTACAACCAATTAATTGCAGTATTACCACAAAAATGGAAGAGGCAAGTAGAAGGGGAAAAAAGTAAGGAACTTGTATGTCGGCCCTGTATTAAAGAACATAAATGGTTAAAGAAAGTGTGATAAATAAAAACATATACCAATTTCATTTAAGGACCAAAAAACGTACAGCTGTGCCATATAAATTGCTAAATAGTTGGGAAGAGATTTTCGATGTACCCATTCCATGGCACATGGTTTATGAATTGATACGCAAAACAACGCCGGATTCAAAACTTCGAATTTTTCAATTTAAATGACTATACAAAATTCTTGCAACTAATAGAATGTTATATATATGGGGTATACAATCTTCCCAGCTCTGCAGATTCTGCTGTGAGGAGGCAGAGTCATTAGACCATTTATTTTGGTATTGTCCATATGTAGCTCGTTTTTGGTCACAGGTCCAGGAATGGCTGAAGAATTGTAACATTTGCCTAGAACTAACGGTACAGATAGCAATACTGGGTGATTTGAAAAGCCATAGTCAATCAATCAATAACATAATAATTATTTTAGCAAAAATGTTTATTTTTAATTTACAATCTGTAGAAGCTATGAGAATAGGAAGGTTCAATTATTTTGTGAAGCATCACAGCACAGTTGAAAAATATATGGCAAATAGAAATCCGAAATGGATGATGTTGAGAGATAGATGGGAGGGGTTGAATGGAGCTGAAGGGTGGGACTAATAACAAGATAAACAATGTAAAACATACGGGATCTGTAAAATGTATATAGGTTTAGAACTTTTGTGAAATAGCACAGTTACAAATAGAAATCAAACTGGATGGACATCAGAAATAGAGGAAGGACTAAGAACAAACAAGAGAGAACTATTGTAAAGTAGACTGCATCTGTAAAATGTGTATAAGATGTATAAATTGAAGGTAAAAGCAGAAGTGTTTATCAGTTTACTCCAATTGGGGGATCAGTGGTAGGGTTTGCGGGGAATAATAATAAAGGTATATTCTTTAAAAAAGTATGTATGTCTATATAGGTATGTGTATGTATATATGTGTATATGTATGCATGCGTGTATAGATATATACACTGTGTAACGGCTGTCCTCCTCTTCTTCATCCGAAGAGGAGCAGGGATTGAACCAAGGCGCAGTGGAGTTTGAATACATAATGAATTTAATGACAAGACGAAAAAACACGAACTTGACTATACACTAACAAAACAAATAAACGGTGTAGAACAGATCTGAACGACGGACTCACATAACACACGAGAACGCACGAACAGGGAAAAAGCCTACACATAAATGACACTTAACAAACAAACCGAAACCAGTCCCGTGTGGCGCAACGACATACACAAACACAGGAGACAATCACCCACAACGAACACTGTGACAACGCCTACCTAAATATGACTCTTAATTAGAGGAACGCCAAACACCTGCCTCTAATTAAGAGCCATACCAGGCAACCCAAAACCAACACAGAAACAGAAAACATAGAATGCCCACCCAACCTCACGTCCTGACCAACTAACACACATAACAACTAACATAAATAGGTCAGGAACGTGACATTACCCCCCCCACAAGGTGCGAACTCCGTACGCACCAGCACAAAGTCTAGGGGAGGGTCTGGGTGGGCATCTAACCACGGTGGTGGCTCAGGCTCCGGGCGAGGTCCCCACCCCACCATAATCCATCCTAGCTTCCTCCCTCCAAGAATGTCCACCCTCTTTTTACCCCCACAAAATCCTCTTAATGACATCACTAATAAGGACAGCACCGGGACAGAGAGATAAATCAAGACAGAGGGATAGATAAGAATATAGAGGTAGATCAAGATAGAGAGGGAGATCAGGATAGAGGGGCAACTCCGGACTGAAAGGCAGCTCCGGACAGAGAGACAGCTCTGGACTGATGGGCAGTTCTGGGTATCTAGCCGTTTCAGGCTGAAGGGCAGCTCATGGCTGACTGACGAATCACGACGCTCATGGCTGGCTGACGGCTCTCGACGCTCATGGCTGGCTGACGGGTCTCGACGCTCATGGCTGGCTGACGGCTCTCGACGCTCATGGCTGGCTGACGGCTCTCGACGCTCATGGCAGGCTGACGGCTCTCGACGCTCATGGCGCTCTGACGGCTCTGGCTGCTCATGGCGCTCTGACGGCTC
Source organism: Salvelinus fontinalis (assembly GCF_029448725.1). Classification (NCBI taxonomy): domain Eukaryota; kingdom Metazoa; phylum Chordata; class Actinopteri; order Salmoniformes; family Salmonidae; genus Salvelinus; species Salvelinus fontinalis. The sequence continues at coordinate 41,493,968 of NC_074669.1, forward strand.
TGGCTGCTCATGGCGCTCTGACGGCTCTGGCTGCTCATGGCGCTCTGACGGCTCTGGCTGCTCATGGCTCTCTGACGGCTCTGGCTGCTCATGGCTCGCTGGCGGCTCTGGCTGCTCATGGCTCGCTGGCGGCTCTGGCAGATCCTGTCTGGTTGGCGGCTCTGGCAGATCCTGTCTGGTTGGCGGCTCTGGCAGATCCTGTCTGGTTGGCGGCTCTGGCAGATCCTGTCTGGTTGGCGGCTCTGGCGGATCCTGTCTGGTTGGCGGCTCTGGCGGATCCTGTCTGGTTGGCGGCTCTAGCGGCTCCTGTCTGGCTGACGGCTCTAGCGGCTCCTGTCTGGCTGACGGCTCTGTAGGCTCATGGCAGACGGGCGGCTTTGCAGGCTCATGGCAGACGGGCGGCTTTGCAGGCTCCTGGCAGACGGATGGCTCAGACGGCGCTGGGGAGACGGATGGCTCAGATGGCGCTGGGGAGACGGATGGCTCAGATGGCGCTGGGGAGACGGATGGCTCAGATGGCGCTGGGGAGACGGATGGCTCTGGCCGGATACGGTGCACTGTAGACCTGGTGCGTGGTGCCGGAACTGGAGGCACCGGGCTAAGGATAAGCACCTTCCTACTAGTGCGGGGAGCAGGGACAGGGCACACTGTATTCTCAAAGCCCACTCTATAACTGATGCGTGGTACCGGCACTGGTGACGCCGGGCTGAGGACAAGCACATCAGGATTAGTAGGGGGAGAAGATACAGTTTGTACAGGGCTCTGGAGACGCACTGGTAGCTTAGTGCGTGGGGCCGGAACTGGAGGCACCGGGCTAGATACACGCACTACAGGGAGAGTGCGTGGAGGAGGAACAGGGCTCAGGATACGCACTGGTAGCCTAGTGCGTAGTGTAGACACTGTAGGTACTAGGCTGGGGCGGGGAGGTGGTGCCGGAAATACCGGACCGTGGAGGCGTACTGGCACTCTTGAGCATTGAACCCGCCCAACCTTACCTGGTTGAATGCTCCCGGTCGCCCGACCAGTGCGGGGAGGTGGAATAACCCGCACCGGCCTATGTAGGCGAGCCGGGGAAACCATGCGTAAGGCCGGTGCCATGTATGCCGGCCCGAGGAGACGCACTGGAGACCAGACGCGTTGAGCCGGCCTCATGACACCTGGCTCAATACTCAATCTAGCCCTACCAGTGCGGGGAGGTGGAATAACCCGCACTGGGCTATGCACTCGTACAGGAGACACCGTGCGCTCTACTGCGTAACACAGCGCCTGCCCGTACTCCCGCTCTCCACGGTAAGCCTGGGAAGTGGGCGCAGGTCTCCTACCTGCCCTTGGCCCACTACCTCCTGGCCCACTACCTCCTAGCCCCCCCCCAAGAAATTTTTGGGAATTACTTACGGGCTTTTTTGGCTTCCGTGCCAGACGCGTTCCCTCATAGCTCCGGTTCCTCTCTCCGGTAGCCTCTGCTCTCCTCAGTGCCTCCAGCTGTTCCCATGGAAGGCGATATTCTCCCTGCTGTGCCCATGGACCTCTCCCGTCCAATATTTCCTCCCAAGTCCAGAAATCCTTGTTGCCCTGTCGAGCTTTCCCTTGCCTCCGCTGCTTGGCTCTGGAGTGGTGGGTGATTCTGTAACGGCTGTCCTCCTCTTCTTCATCCGAAGAGGAGCAGGGATTGAACCAAGGCGCAGTGGAGTTTGAATACATAATGAATTTAATGACAAGACGAAAAAACACGAACTTGACTATACACTAACAAAACAAATAAACGGTGTAGAACAGATCTGAACGACGGACTCACATAACACACGAGAACGCACGAACAGGGAAAAAGCCTACACATAAATGACACTTAACAAACAAACCGAAACCAGTACCGTGTGGCGCAACGACATACACAAACACAGGAGACAATCACCCACAACGAACACTGTGACAACGCCTACCTAAATATGACTCTTAATTAGAGGAACGCCAAACACCTGCCTCTAATTAAGAGCCATACCAGGCAACCCAAAACCAACACAGAAACAGAAAACATAGAATGCCCACCCAACCTCACGTCCTGACCAACTAACACACATAACAACTAACATAAATAGGTCAGGAACGTGACACACTGCTCAAAAAAATAAAGGGAACACTTAAACAACACAATGTAACTCCAAGTCAATCACACTTCTGTGAAATCAAACTGTCCACTTAGGAA
>NC_074669.1:41496268-41521162 GCF_029448725.1 Salvelinus fontinalis
AGACCCTTCCCTCAGACCCTTCTCCTTCCCTCAGACCCTTCCCCTTCCCTCAGACCCTTCCCCTTCCCTCAGACCCTTCCCCTTCCCTCAGACCCTTCCTCTTCCCTCAGACCCTTCCTCTTCCCTCAGACCCTTCCCCTTCCCTCAGACCCTTCCCCTTCCCTCAGACCCTTCCCCTTCCCTCAGACCCTTCCTCTTCCCTCAGACCCTTCCTCTTCCCTCAGACCCCTCCTCTTCCCTCAGACCCCTCCTCTTCCCTCAGACCCCTCCTCTTCCCTCAGACCCCTCCTCTTCCCTCAGACCCCTCCTCTTCCCTCAGACCCCTCCTCTTCCCTCAGACCCCTCCTCTTCCCTCAGACCCCTCCTCTTCCCTCAGACCCCTCCTCTTCCCTCAGACCCCTCCTCTTCCCTCAGACCCCTCCTCTTCCCTCAGACCCCTCCTCTTCCCTCAGACCCCTCCTCTTCCCTCAGACCCCTACACTCCCAATCAATCACCTAGGCTACTGAGAGACTCTGGCCGCAAGCAGTGTGAACACAACAAGCCTAGGAGATCTAGCATGTACATGCAGGGAATTTCAGTGAAAGAGGAAGAGAGAGAGAGAGACACAGACAGAGAGAGAGAGACACAGAGAGAGAGACACTCAACTCACCCATGAAGGAGTTAGAGGAAGACTGGGGTCCTTTCTTTGACTGCCATTGCTGAGAGGGGTGAAAACATAGACATGTTACGTCACCTTCCCTCATGTGAGGATCACACCCTAGCAAGGACACTGGTGTTTTCCGCCCAGCCAGGAGTCACCTTCCCTCATGTGAGGATCACACCCTAGCAAGGACACTGGTGTTTTCCACCCAGCCAGGAGCCCGTAGAACAGAGTGCCGAGTTGAGTTGAGGAAGGCTATCTCGCCCCCTAACTCTCCAATGTCATTCTCCCAAGTTTATCAGATTAAAAACTTTGTTAAATAAATGTTGCCTGATAAAGACAGGTGCTGTGACACAATGGGACCAGGCCTCAGGGAGTCCGTCAGATCCTTAGCAACACAACAATCCTTCTTTAAATAACAGTGTCACATTACCTTAGTACAGGGGTTCTCAAACTCGGCCCTCGGGACCCCAAGAGGTGCACGTTTAGATTTTTAACCCGAGCACTACACAGCTGATGGTTAGTTGAGTATCTCAACCAGCTGTGTAGTGCTAGGGCAATTCTAAATGTGCATCTCTTGGGGTCCCGAGGACCGAGTTTGGGAAACACTGCGTTACTATCTAGATTAAGTAGTGAAAATGGTCGGTATTAGCTTCATCTTCTGTTGGAGAACTTTGCTATCTAAATGAACAGGTGAAAAATGGTCAGTGGTAGTTACAAGCATTTTAAAGGGTGTTGAAATGTCACAATGCTTACCGGTTGTCTGATGACTCCATGTTGTTTGTCCCGGCTTTGTCATGTACTCTTGATATGCATTCTTCTAGCTGTATAAAATAGAATACCTAACATTACTCTCTCCCTAATGGAGATTACGGTATGCATCAAAGTGCAACACTGATCCTGACATGCTTCCATCAGACATCTATGTCTGGAGCAAAAAAATGTATTTCAGGGAAATTATGTTTCGAGAGCATTTGACATAAACAGTGTGCCAAGACCCGGTTTACACAATTACACAGGATTTGTTACTCTGTTTGCCTTGGCCATTAGATAAATAAAACACATATCAAATCTAGCAAAACATTTATATCACATTATTCATAAAGTCTCTATTTAAAAACATATTTCTCCAACCTGCGAGACCTCTCTTAACTCTCTTCACAACAACAACCACGGCGAAGAAAAGCTGAACGAATCAAATCATCAGTTGGTTATAGAAACAGGTTCCAGAACAGGTGGTGGAGTGGGGTGGGTCACACCAACTAACGAGGGGATGTAGTGTACAGTGTGTACTGTTCTATGGTGCTGTGGTGTTCTGTACACTATGACACCCCTGGGACTAACCCTCTGGGAGGCTTTACAGGGCCTTAATGACTCCCCATAGGCTTCCAGACGTGGGTTCTAATGTTATTTGTTTTCGTTACAGTAGTTTCGGTGCACTTGATTGAGCTTGCTTGGAGCAACAGAAGTAATAGAACCGTCCCAAAAGTGCAAAACCCCGACCGTCACGCGGTATTCGAGAGAAAACAAATACTATTTGATCCAAGGCCTGTTACAGTAGCTACCCTCCTGTTACATCAGCCAACCCCCTCGGTCAGTCACTCCTAACACCCTTGTCCTGCCAGCCAAGATTAAGACATCGCCAGAAGAGGACTGGCCATCCCTCAGAGCCTGGTTCCTCTCTAGGTTTCTTCCTAGGTTCCTGCCTTTCTAGGGAGTTTTTCCTAGCCACCGTGCTTCTACATCTGCATTCAATCTTTGGGTCTTTAGGCTGGGTTTATGTATAAAGCACTTTGTGACATCTGCTGATGTAAAAATAAATACACGGATTGGTTGAGATGGCATGGAAAATCCCCTAAAGGTTTAGCTATACCCTGTCTGTCCCTCTAAGTGTTTTTCTTAACCTGAAGCCGTGGAATCTATTTTCGTCCCTGGGATAACACACACGCTTCAGCCGAGCTAGGCTATACATTAGCCTGGGATATTGATGAGACGAGTGTGTCTGTCGACGTAAATAATCGATCAACTTATATTCACAGGTGAGGAAGTGCCACGACTACTTAAGAGTTAATGCAGCGAAGACAGCAGATCGGCCCTGTAGTCCATATTACTGGGGCCTGAGCCTATTCCAGCACCGCCCAAAGTCTTAGTGACTTTCAACTAAGATACGGTCTCTATATTAAGGGCCGTATCATTGGTAATGACTTACTACCCTTTAAGCTGTTGGCAGGCAACTGTTTGCTGACAAAGGATTTTCTGCTGCATTTGATACATACCAAGGCTGCATCTCAATTAGCAATATTAAAATACTGTGGAACCTGGTTTAGTTCGCCAGCAGTTTGGAAGCATATTTCTGAGACAATGATGTAATGACTTAAAGTAGGCAATACCACATACCCTCCAGAATAATGAGACAAATAAATGGGAAACATACTAAAATATGCAGTGAGGGCCTACATTTTAAATATCAAATTCAGCCTTCCAAGAGTCCAATATAATAATTGCAACACCTCAAATGGTATGTTTTCTTAATTTGCTAGGCATTTATTTTGCACACATAGACAACGTCACTGAGGTAAGCGGTTATTACCATAACTCCTCAGCAAAACACTCTTCTGGACATGACGGTCTTGAACCCTGAACAACAACAAGCCCCTGCTACACAACAACACAGTACATGTGTTCCTTCCTCTTCCTCAAAAGCAAATGCTAATTGAACCTCAGTGAACCTTGTTAACGCGCTGCCCTGCAATTTAGAGTGTTCCAGGGAGGGAGGTTGCCTAGCATTTAGCGGAACGCTAGAGCCCGCTGCCTGGCCTATCACGTGTCTCTGTAGCCTATGTAAGATTGATTAGGAATCCAGCCATTGGTGGCTATGCTGATGTTTATACCAATGTTCTCCATCTACCTCCATCTCTCTGCTGTCCCCGATTTAGCAGTTCTTGTGAAACATCACCAATTACTCAGGAGTGACTCATAGCAGCCATTAAGAGTAGACGGTGGTTGGTGGTAAGCCAGACGTCACACCAGCAAAGTGAAAAACACCACAGCGGCATAGACCTTGTGAGGGAGGATTATGAGAACCAGGCCAGGCTAGGGAACTTGGAGGGTCAGGTTGTTCTTTGCGAGTATAAAACATGCAACTATGAAAATAAATGATGAGTGCACCGCAAAATAAGTAAACAAGTAATTGTCTTAGATGTGCTGTTGTGAATGTTTGACCTCCACCTGAATTCAACAAGGGACCTGCAGTATAAATGAGCATGACATGGCGACAATAGACACACATCTGCAATGAGAAGGAGCGAGAGAGACACAGAGAAAGAAAGAGAGGAGGAGAGAGAGTGACTTACCGCGTGGGGGTCCTGGTTGTCACTAAGCTGGCCAAGCGTGGGGCTCTGGTGGCAGTGTTTAGACTTCCTGGGTCTGGGGCCCTCGTGGTGGAGCCCTCCCTGGCTAGTCTGGTAGTCCCTCCTGACTCCTTCCTCACCCACGCTAACGCCACAGCTGCTAGTTCCGCTAACGCTGCCGGCCGCTGGGATGTTCTCCTTGTTGATGTCTCCTTCCCTCAGAGACGAGGATCTGTTTTCAAATGGAGATAAAGGAAAGAAGAGGGGGAATCAAACTGACTCTCTCTCTTTCTCTCTCTGTAACAAAGCAGCCTGGGTTACAAATGACAAGGTCATCGTACTTATACCTTGTACCCAGGCTAACGCCATGTTTAGAATTTGCGCTAATTCTATTTACAGAGTACAGTGGACTTGTCTTATTGACGTTGTATGGTGGGTGGCTGCACTAATGTAGCCCGCTAATCCATGTTTTCACTGCTTCTCCAGACTCCATCAGGTCTCTATCAACAAAGATTAGCTTGGTAGCACTAGGAGCCCAGACTCCATTATAACCCCAATGGACATGACCACTAGAGGTGAGGCCATTGGAAGCATAGAGTTTGAATTACTAGAATTGACATTGGATCATAATAAGTCTCCTAGTCCACTGATATTGGTAAATCCAATGGTGGAAACTGCCATTGTGGATGCCTAGAACTCTGAGAATGTCACTCTGTTCGCAATGATACTCACAAAGGATGCCATTGACCAAATATGCCAATCAACAACAGTAAAGGCAGATCCTACACCAATAGGGTGAGACAAATGTCCTATGTAAGGATTCATTCTATGGTCCATACCTGCTCCTGTCCCGGTGTCTCTGAGCCTCTTCCTGCTCCCTTTGGTGCCGACGTCTCTGCCGTGCCGTCGGGGTTACCTCGGGCGATGAGGAGCACCCGGTCGACTCAGAATCCTCCGTCGTACTTTGACCTCCTCCGCACATGTGCACATCGAAGAGATGCTGCTCCACTGCCGACCTGATGGTCCTCTCCAGAACACTAGAGAGAGATGGAGAGAGAGCAGAGGGAGAGGGAAAAAGAGAGTGAACGAGAGAGAGAAAGAGGGAGTGAGGATGTTATTGAGAAATACGATATGCACCAGACAAAGCTTCTTCCGCAGCTGTCATTGAAACGACTGAAATAACTATGCTGCACGGTCACCACTATGTCCTCCTGGAACTGTTCATCATAGTGAGTATATAATATAACTATGCTGCATGGTCACCACTATGTCCTCCTGGAACTGTTCATCGTAGTGAGTATAATATAACTATGCTGCATGGTCACCACTATGTCCTCCTGGAACTGTTCATCGTAGTGAGTATATAATATAACTATGCTGCATGGTCACCACTATGTCCTCCTGGAACTGTTCATCGTAGTGAGTATATAATATAACTATGCTGCATGGTCACCACTATGTCCTCCTGGAACTGTTCATCATAGTGAGTATATAATATAACTATGCTGCACGGTCACCACTATGTCCTCCTGGAACTGTTCATCGTAGTGAGTATATAATATAGAATGGCAGTGTACTCACTTAGTCAGGTCAGAGCTACACTGGACAGATGAGAGGTGGTTGCTGTGGAGAGAGAGAGAAAGAAAAGAGAGGGAAAGATAGAGAGAGAGAGGGAAAGAAAGAGAGAGAAGAGAGAGAGATGAGACATAAAGAGAGAGAAGAGAGAGAGATGAGACAGAAAGAGAGAGAACGAGAGAGAGATGAGACAGAAAGAGAGAGAAGAGAGAGAGATGAGACAGAAAGAGAGAGAAGAGAGAGAGATGAGACAGAAAGAGAGAGAACGAGAGAGAGATGAGACAGAAAGAGAGAGAAGAGAGAGAGATGAGACAGAAAGAGAGAGAAGAGAGAGAGATGAGACAGAAAGAGAGAGAAGAGAGAGAGATGAGACAGAAAGAGAGAGATGAGACAGAAAGAGAGAGAAGAGAGAGAGATGAGACAGAAAGAGAGAGAAGAGAGAGAGATGAGACAGAAAGAGAGAGAAGAGAGACAGAAAGAGAGAGAAGAGAGAGAGATGAGACAGAAAGAGAGAGAAGAGAGAGAGATGAGACAGAAAGAGAGAGAAGAGAGAGAGATGAGACAGAAAGAGAGAGAAGAGAGAGAGATGAGACAGAAAGAGAGAGAAGAGAGAGAGATGAGACAGAAAGAGAGAGAAGAGAGAGAGATGAGACAGAAAGAGAGAGAAGAGAGAGAGATGAGACAGAAAGAGAGAGAAGAGAGAGAGATGAGACAGAAAGAGAGAGAAGAGAGAGAGATGAGACAGAAAGAGAGAGATGAGACAGAAAGAGAGAGAAGAGAGAGAGATGAGACAGAAAGAGAGAGAAGAGAGAGAGATGAGACAGAAAGAGAGAGAAGAGAGACAGAAAGAGAGAGAAGAGAGAGAGATGAGACAGAAATAGAGAGAAGAGAGAGAGATGAGACAGAAAGAGAGAGAAGAGAGAGAGATGAGACAGAAAGAGAGAGAAGAGAGAGAGATGAGACAGAAAGAGAGAGAAGAGAGAGAGAAGAGAGAGAGATGAGACAGAAAGAGAGAGAAGAGAGAGAGATGAGACAGAAAGAGAGAGATGAGACAGAAAGAGAGAGAAGAGAGAGAAGAGAGAGAGATGAGACAGAAAGAGAGAGAAGAGAGAGAGATGAGACAGAAAGAGAGAGAAGAGAGAGAGATGAGACAGAAAGAGAGAGAAGAGAGAGAGATGAGACAGAAAGAGAGAGAAGAGAGAGAGATGAGACAGAAAGAGAGAGAAGAGAGAGAGATGAGACAGAAAGAGAGAGAAGAGAGAGAGATGAGACAGAAAGAGAGAGATGAGACAGAAAGAGAGAGAAGAGAGAGAGATGAGACAGAAAGAGAGAGAAGAGAGAGAGATGAGACAGAAAGAGAGAGATGAGAGAGAAGAGAGAGAGATGAGACAGAAAGAGAGAGAAGAGAGAGAGATGAGACAGAAAGAGAGAGAAGAGAGAGAGATGAGACAGAAAGAGAGAGAAGAGAGAGAGATGAGACAGAAAGAGACAGAAAGAGAGAGATGAGACAGAAAGAGAGAGATGAGACAGAAAGAGAGCATGTTTTAAGACAGCAGAGAGACAGGTGGTCTGAACAGGCAGCCCTCACAGGCCCCAAGGCTCTGTAGCTGACCACAGGCAGCCCTCACAGGCCCCAAGGCTCTGTAGCTGACCACAGGCAGCCCTCACAGGCCCCAAGGCTCTGTAGCTGACCACAGGCAGCCCTCACAGGCCCCAAGGCTCTGTAGCTGACCACAGGCAGCCCTCACAGGCCCCAAGGCTCTGTAGCTGACCACAGGCAGCCCTCACAGGCCCCAAGGCTCTGTAGCTGACCACAGGCAGCCCTCACAGGCCCCAAGGCTCTGTAGCTGACCACAGGCAGCCCTCACAGGCCCCAAGGCTCTGTAGCTGACCACAGGCAGCCCTCACAGGCCCCAAGGCTCTGTAGCTGACCACAGGCAGCCCTCACAGGCCCCAAAGCTCTGTAGCTGACCACAGGCAGCCCTCACAGGCCCCAAGGCTCTGTAGCTGACCACAGGCAGCCCTCACAGGCCCCAAGGCTCTGTAGCTGACCACAGGCAGCCCTCACAGGTCCCAAGGCTCTGTAGCTGACCACAGGCAGCCCTCACAGGCCCCAAGGCTCTGTAGCTGACCACAGGCAGCCCTCACAGGCCCCAAGGCTCTGTAGCTGACCACAGGCAGCCCTCACAGGCCCCAAGGCTCTGTAGCTGACCACAGGCAGCCCTCACAGGCCCCAAGGCTCTGTAGCTGACCACAGGCAGCCCTCACAGGCCCCAAGGCTCTGTAGCTGACCACAGGCAGCCCTCACAGGCCCCAAGGCTCTGTAGCTGACCACAGGCAGCCCTCACAGGCCCCAAGGCTCTGTAGCTGACCACAGGCAGCCCTCACAGGCCCCAAGGCTCTGTAGCTGACCACAGGCAGTCCTCACAGGCCCCAAGGCTCTGTAGCTGACCACAGGCAGCCCTCACAGGCCCCAAGGCTCTGTAGCTGACCACAGGCAGCCCTCACAGGCCCCAAGGCTCTGTAGCTGACCACAGGCAGCCCTCACAGACCCCAAGGCTCTGTAGCTGACCACAGGCAGCCCTCACAGGCCCCAAGGCTCTGTAGCTGACCACAGGCAGTCAGGGGGTGTGTGTTATGTACAGTATGTACATGTGTGTGTGTGCGCGTGTCAAAACGTCAGCCGTATTCAGCTCCTAAGGAGGCCCTCTGGGAGCAAAGTGGCTGGCTGCCATGGTGACCGGTCAACTGTGATCGCACGTCTCCCCCTTAATATTAGTCTATTGTTACACACGCACGTGCCCACAAACACACGCGCGCACACACACCTAATGAAGAGGACATGGCAGGCCTTACATACAGTGAGTGACAGCAGTTCGCCAGCTCCTCTCTCGTCTGACATGTGTCTGTGTGTGTCTGTATGTGTGGTGTATGTGTTTATTTGTGTGAGTGCGTCTGCTAAACCAGGTGGTAGTGATATGGCCTATTACCACCTTCCCTTAAGAGATAGCATGCAGTGTCAGCACAGCTATTGAGGCCAGGCGTACAAGGTGACTTTTCAGTTCAACAAAAACATGAATATAGGTCGTTCATAATGGCTTTGGGCACCATACTGTAGATACAGTATCTTACTAAATATGAATATTACATCTTATTCATACAAATCTAGAATACACTCCTCCATCCATTTCAATAGGAAGCTATTTGAGCTCCAACATTACCAAGAAAGACCAGAGGAATTCACAGAAATACACAAAAGCATGACTTCCTTCCTTCAGCTTGTGTGTGTGTGGGGGGGGGGGGACGACTGAGCACCCTACAATACACACTATTCTCCTTACAGCTCATCCATCAGCATCAGTGTTGACAGTGATAGCATGGCTTTGCGTGTGTGTGTGTGTGTGTGTGTGTGTGTGTGTGTGTGTGTGTGTGTGTGTGTGGCCAATGTGAGGATGGACAAATGAGAGAGCTGATGGAGGAGAGATAAGAGTAATTATATGGGATTAATAAAGTGATTATAGAACATAGTTGAAAAGTGTGTGTGTACGGTGTTAGTGTGTAAACAGAGCATGAAACAATGAACAGTCACATCAAACAAGAGATTAATTGAGACCAAGCTTATCGCTTATCTGATTATCGCGAGGTAATTCTGGTGACTTTTCAAAATGTGTAGTCTGGCATGTTCTATTCTCGTTCAGTTCTAGCCAAAGGTTTTATTTTAAACTAGGTTAACGGTAAATGTCGCAATGTCCCGAAAATAATTGACTAAAATGGATGACACTGTCAGTGTTGAAAAGCCAAATATACATCTGACACCAAATGCTAGGGGTTAAAATAACTAACATGTCTTAATGTGTCACCAAGATGTTATGGACCATAATGTGTCACCAAGATGTTGGACACCGTAATATTTTGAAAGATGTCACAAAGTGCTTGTACAACCAAAAATAACTTCATATGTCACGAGGTACTATGGGTCATTGACACCAAAATATAATGAACCAAAATATAAACGCAAAGTGTTAGTCCCATGTTTCACAAGCCGAAATAAAAGTTCCCAGAAATCTCCCATACGCACAAAAAGTTTATTTCTCAAATTTAGTGCACAAATTTCTTTACATCCCTGTTAGTGAGCACTTCTCCTTTGCCAAGATAATCCATCCACCTGACAGGTGTAGCATACCAAGAAGTTGATTAAATAGCATGATCATTACACAGTGCACCTTGTGCTGGGGACAATAAAAGGCCACTCTAAAATGTGCAGTTTTGTCACACAACACAATGCTGCAGATGTTTAAAGTTTTGAGGGAGTGTGCAATTGGCATGCTGACTACAGGAATGTCCAGCAGAGCTGTTGCCAGAGAACTGAATGTTAATTTCTCTACCATAAGCCGCGTCCAACGTTGTTTTAGCGTTTTAGAGAATTTGGCAATACGTCCAACCGGCCTCAAACGCAGACTACCATGCCAGCCCAGGACCTCCACATCTGGCTTCTTCACCTGCAGGATCGTCTGAGATCAGCCACCTGGACAGCTGATGAAACTGTGGGTTTGCACAACCAAAGAATTTCTGCACAAACTATCAGAAACCGTCTCAGGGAAGCTCATGTGAGTGTTCGTCGTCCTCACCAGGGTCTTGACCTGACTTCAGTTCAGCATCTTAACTGACTTCAGTGGGCAAATGCTCACCTTCAATGGCCACGGCACGCTGGAGAAGTGTGCTATTCACGAATGAATCCCAGCTTCAACAGTACGGGGCAGATGGCAGACAGCGTATGGCGTCACCTGGGCCATGTTTTGCTGATGTCAACGTTGTGAACAGAGTGCCCCATGGTGGCGGTGGGGTTATGGTATGGACAGGCATAAGCTACGGACAACTAACACAATTGCATTTCATCTATGGCATTTTGAGCGCACAGAGATACCGTGACGAAATCCTGAGGCCATTTGTCCTGTATTTTTATTTAATTTTTTATTTTAAATCCCTTCCCCGCAGGAGGACTTTTTCCTTCTGGTAGGCCATCATTGTAAATAAGAATTTGTTCTTAACTGACTTGCCAAGTTAAATAAAAGTTAAATAAATAAAATAAAAAAATGTCATGCCATTCATCCACAGTCATGACGTCATGTTTCAGCATGATAATGCATGGCCCCATGTCGCAAGGATCTGTACACAATTCCTGGAAGTTGAAAATGTCCCAGTTCTTCCATGGACTGCATACTCACCAGACATGTCACCCATTGAGCATGTTTGGGATGCTCTGGATCGACGTGTACGGCAGCGTGTTCCAATTCCCGCCAATATCGGCGCGGCAGGTGGTTAGTGGTTAGAGTGTTGGGCCAGTAACCGAAAGGTTGCTTTATCGAATCCCTGAGATGACAAGGTAAAAACTTGTCGTTATGCCCCTGAACAAGGCAGTTAACCTAACCTACTGTTAGGCCGTCATTGCAAATAAGAATTTGTTCTTAACTGACTTGAATGTCCAGCAACTTCGCACAGCCATTGAAGAGGAGTGGGACAACGTTCCACGGGCCACAATCAACAGCCGGATCAACCCTATCTGAAGGAGATGTGTCGCGCTGCATGAGGCAAATGGTGGTCACACCAGATACTGACTGGTTTTCTGATCCACACCTCTACCTTTTTTTTAAGGCATCTGTGACCAACAGATGCATATCTGTATTCCCAGTCATGTGAAATCCATAGATTAGAGCCCAATGAATTTATTTCAATTGACTGATTTCCTTATATGAACGGTAACCCAAGTAAAATCTTTGAAATGGTGTCACGTTACGTTTATATTTTTGTTCAGTGTATTTTGAGTAATTCACAAACCCCACAGAAAGAGAAGTGAAAATCATTAACACCTCGACTGCTGCAATAGCCACATATTCTAAGGTAACACTTGACAATGGATGTCAACGGAAGCCTCCAGTTTAGTGCAGCCAGAAAAATATGCATCGGGAGAAAGGAGATATGATAACAGAAATGACTTTGGCTGAAGTTCAGTCATATCGGTATAATCAAGCTCACTGTTACATATGAAGTTATAGTAATAATAGTAATTTCGGGGCCAAGGAGAGAAAATGGGATATGTTTAAGGCAAGGGAAGGAACCTTGAATAAAGTCAAGGTCACCATTAGAAGGAGACATCATTTGGCTAGCCTAGTTACCTTGGGATGCGGTGAATCTTTAGGACTTAGTATTTATCGAACATATGGTAATAAGCACGTTATGACAGGTTTTTAATATTTAACCCTATTCATAATGCAAACGCTTCCTTAGCAAGATGGACAATAAAGTTATATTCTATTCTGTCTCCTGTTGTGTCTTTTGGACAGTGCCATATTTATCCTGCAACAAGGGCAGCAGTCATTAGCCTGTTTACATGCAACCTAAACCTCCCAAAGTGAAGTCTCTAGTCTAGTGTAACAACCAGGAGACTGGGAATGCCAACCCCATGCCAAGTAGCCTCTGTCCGGGCACAGCAGCGGGCAAAAGGGGGGTAAGTACCGATAGGCTACCAATCCATTCCAGGATATGACATCACTGTCTGGAAAGAGATTATATGTACCACTGAGTTCAGCTATTAGAACCTTCCGCCCACTCTAGACACGCACATGTAACAAGTCTGGAATGAGGTGAGGCTTGGGCTGCGTCTCAAATGGAAACCGATTCCCTATTTAGTGCACTACTTTTGACCAGTACCCATAGGGCTCTGGTCAAAAGTAGTGCACCATATAGGGAATAGGGTTCCATCTCGGATGCAGGCTTGGTGTGCAATGAATATGCCCTGTGGGTCGTGAACTGTCAAACAGTCGGCCCCCGGCCATGACCTTCCCTTACCGCAAGAGGAGCACATACGGTTCTCTTGGCGGTCAACAAAATAAGAGACTGTGACTCAGGATCCAGAACCTCCATCTTAAAACAGAGACAAGAGAGAGATCCAAATCCAGGACAGAGCATTAATGATATCATCAAACACTTATTTCATGTTAGATAAGTAATGATTTTCCATCCATTTTTCCATCAGCTGGCAAGCCAACAACAACAAGAAATAGAAATAGTAGCTATCATTATAACTAGGTCTGGGGGTAGGGATCATAATAACTCAAAGCAAACCACAGGGTGGAATTGGAGTCAGATAATCAACATGGTTACAATCATTGGAGACCTATTTGTGGTCCAATACTGTAGCCATGGTGACAGACCAAAGCACCACAACAAATGTCCTACTGGGGATCTACTTCCATGGCAGAGCGCTCCGTCGTGTCTTTATGGAGATGACCTGGTTAGACGGTGGGGTAGTGAGGCATGGTTCACAGAGAGGCTATAAGGTTGCATCCCAAACTACACCCGATTCCCTTTATAGTGCCCTTGTCAAAAGTAGTGCACTATATAGGGAGTAGGGTGCCATTTGGGACATTACCCAACTGTCTGTAATCCAGGTTACTTTTACTCTAGCTAACAAGTGAGTGAGTGAGTGAGAACACTATGCTAAAAATGTTATAGGAGTGGGTCAGAGGCGCTAGAAGTGCTAACCATCCATTAAAAGCTGTAATATATAATTATCATTGAAAGCAAGTCTAAGAAGCGATAGATGTTCTATGTGCGCTATTTCTATGCTTCCCATGCTTAAGTTTAGTTTTTGCATGTTTTACTTTTGGTTTTGTACATCAGCTGAAAGTACAATATTTTTGGTTATGGAAAATATATTTCACATTGGGGCGGCAGGTAGCCTAGTGGTTAGAGCGTTGTACTAGTAACCAAAAGGTCGAATCCCCGAGCTGACAAGGTAAAAATCTGTTCTGCCCCTGAACAAGGCAGTTAACTCACTGTTCCTAGGCTGTCATTGAAAATAAGAATTTGTTCTTAAATGATTTGTCTAGCTAAATAAAGGTCAAATAACATTTTTTAAATACAGTGGTTTAGATGGTACAATGATTGTACTTGCTTGTTTTGTCACATAAACTGAAATTAAGCGAACTATTAGATTTTTAGCAACCAGGAAATGTCAGAGCGATTTCTGCATAGGGCACCTTTAAAGGAGTATTTGCAGTGTTATGTTTATAGTCTATGGGTCAGAGAGTGAATGTGATGTTCTACAAGGAATGGGTGACCCATGTTAAGCAGTCCAAGTGGTGGGCTACCAGGCAACAGGCATCTCCATGGAGCCACACATTCAAACATTGACGCACACACAAGTACACACCGACACGTACACACACACACACACACATTGACACACACACACACACACACATTGACACACACACACACACACATTGACACACACACACACATTGACACACACATTGACACACACACACACATTGACACACACACACACATTGACACACACATTGACACACACACACACACACACACACACACACACACACACACACACACACACACACACACACACACACACACACACACACACACACACACACACACACACACACACACACACACACACACACACACACACACACACACAAAAAAGCTGGAACAGTGAGTCCTAGAAGACATTCTGGGTGTCAAAATCAAGGGAAGTGAACAAAAATGTGTGGTATGGAATTCTAGAAGGCAGTAAACGTAGAGGAAAAACTCCCAGAGTCACTCTACAGGGGGCTTGAAACAGACCAAACATTAAATGAGAACCTACACATCCAACTCAGTGTGTGCGTGCCCAACATACAGGGATTCAAAAGGAAATGAACGTCCGCCAAACAAGAAGTTAACAGGAAGTGATGCCATAAAATGTCATGGGGGGTGCCTGCCTGGAGGGTGACTCATAGATCAGGTGTTAAAGCAGAATGATCCGGTTCAACCAGAAATTCCACTAAGAACCTTGTTCGTCTGATCTCACTGTATTGCAAAGTGTCAAACCAGAACAATCCGGTTCCATTAAGAACCATGTTGGTCTGATGTCACTGTATGACAGGGTGTCAAAGCAGTTCGTGATGGGTATATGTTTTGGTGAATATTTGGGTATATGTTTTGGTGTGACAATTGAGTGGATTGTCAAACTATGTTGGGAATCTGGTTCTGCACTATAGATGTAGTAACATGAAATGTTCTGTTATATGATATATTTATATGATATATTTGTGAAGTTATGTACCTATTTCTTCAGATACTTTGTGAATACAGTGATGGATCAATATCCAGATGTATGAAACAATGTGATGCACTGTATGACAATTGATCTTATTTCAGATGTTAAATGGTACAATTTCAGGCATACAGTATGTAGGCCCATTGGAGAGGTCAATATCCAGAATGACCAGCATGATAACAATAAACAAATGTGTCAGTCTCAACCTCAGGGTTGACAGAGATCCCTTTCTTCTCACTACTATACAAATCAGGGAAATGGTTTGGTTTTTACAGCTTTACGGGAAGTATTGTTGAACCAGAGACCACGTGCTCACACGGCCACCATGATAACAACGGCAGCTTGCATGTGCACAGCATGCCCCCTCCCTCCCCTCCTCTTTCTGGTGGGCCTATTGTTTCCTATGTTAATGCATTGAGATGGCATGAAATGCAGCGGATAGCCCCTATGACCCCACATCTCCATAATAACATGCTTTCGACCTCTTTTCTCAGGACAAAAACAAGACCAGGACCTACCTTATGTAGAAAGGAGATATGGGTCTGCTGTCTTCCTCTTGAGAGCTGAAATGCAAAAACAAACAACAAAAGAAAACGGTTAGGTTAGCCACTGTGGGGTGAGAGTGATGCAATATTACATATGAAGGCACACTTTTTTTTCTCCCTTTCTCTGCACCTCAGTGTTTTATTTAGGGGACAGAATGTCCTTTTGTCTCTGGAACAATAGCCACCTAATGCTCCAGTCAGTTCAGTACGTTTTGTTAAAGCTCGTCTCTGGGAATTATTAAAGCGACAGTTGAAGGGTCGTGTGTGCCCTCCTCTGGTTTAGCTCTGGCGGAGCCTGGGCCAATAGTTACACATGACAGAAATGATGCAACAAGAACGGGAACTTCTTAATGTGGAGATTGCTTAACATGTACATATCCTGAAAAATACTTTAACCTGCCGAGGGCCTTACTACCCTAAACATCATGTAGCCTACAGAAGCATGTGTGTGATTAACATTGTGTATAAAATTGCTGCAAAAAGTCCTAAATATTGCCACGGAAAGGGTTACATAGCCTTCATCAGGAAGCCAAACCTCAATCACCAGTGCCATTTTCTCATAACCATGGGGTACAGTACGTGGAATTTGGCAATTGCGCCAATAAACAACAGCTAATACTGTCTAATCATGGGTTGTAAATACGGTTAGACACTTTTGAAATAAACAATAGACTCACTAATACACACAAGACTGAATTGTGGTAAAATGGGCCACGGAGAAAATATTTGGACTCTGTGTTTTTGGGTACGTGCAGTAGCTCCAGTAGTCTAACGGTAAGGAGGGTGTGAGTATGTCACTGTCTAGGGCTGAGAGGGGAAAACATACCACTGGTTTAGCTGCCCGGGGTGTAAAGGCCTAACACCGTACCAAATTCAAAACAGAGGATTTAGGTTTCAGTTTGTCAGGAACCGAAATGGGCCGAAGTTCATTCAACTTCAAAAGCTTACCATATCACATGACCTGGCCTCTATCTTGAAGAATTCTGAATGAGTGTGTATGTGAGATTTTTGTTGTTGCGTGTATGCGTTTCTTCCCTTACCTCCTCTAATACAACCTACGTACATAGTCTATGAAATCCCCCTTCCGGATCAAGGTACCAAGCGCACCTCACAACAGCATTTCACAATCTTTACGTATTGCTAGTGGAAGCCAGCCGAGAAATGTTTCCCTATACTTAGGCCGTGTTAAACAGTCTGGCAAGCGTATTAAAATAATGTGTGCTGTCATGAATTGTTGCAAACGGAAATCCTGCTTACCCACTACCTTACTTAAGGAATAACTAGTGGCTTTGTTGAGGAGACTTAATCCTCTCAGAGGTGATGGAAAACTACCAAACAACTTGGCCAGGCTGGCAACCCTCCACCATTTTGTAGACAAATAATAATCTTTATTTAATTCAACTCAACACATTTTTACCATAGTGCCCTATTGACCAGGTTGTTTAAATAATGGTTTCTCAATACCCTATACCGGTATAAGGACAATTTGTTTGACACACTACTATTTTCACATTTGACACATTGGTCATATTCAAGCTCACAGAATTCATTTCAGGTTCATAGCCTTGCATTATTATATGGATGTGACTACTAGCCTGGAATCTAAACTTTGGTTGAAACTGAGCAAGTTTGGGGTCCAGTCCAGGTGACTCCATGTCCAAAAGGAGGATCTTTTTTTTATTTTATTTTTTATTTTTATTTTTATCCCATTTTCTCCCCAATTTCCGTGGTATCCAATCGCTAGTAATTACTACCTTGTCTCCTCGCTACAACTCCCGTACGGGCTCGGGAGAGACGAAGGTCGAAAGCCATGCGTCCTCCGAAGCACAACCCAACCAGCCGTACTGCTTCTTAACACAGCGCGCCTCCAACCCGGAAGCCAGCCGCACCAATGTGTCGGTGTTGGAAACACCGTGTACCTGGCCCCCTTGGTTGGCGCGCACTGCGCCCGGCCCGCCACAGGAGTCGCTGGAGCGCGATGAGACAAGGATATCCCTACCGGCCAAACCCTCCCTACCCCGGACGGCCAATTGTGCGTCGCCCCACGGACCTCCCGGTCGCGGCCGGCTGCGACAGAGCCTGGGCGCGAACCCAGAGACTCTGGTGGCGCAGTTAGCACTGCGATGCAGTGCCCTAGACCACTGCGCCACCCGGGAGGCTGGAGGATCTTAATGGAGTATACGTTCTCCTGATTGGAGGTCAGTGTTCCAGCCCTCCTCCCCCTTCTCCTCTGCGTCCGCCAGGCCTCTTCCACACTGCTTTAATAAGGACGATAAACCATAGCCTGCTTCATGGTCCATTCTTAGAATGTTTGGAGAATAGAACCTGCAGTGTACCAAACCAAAAAAGCTTGGGCCGGTTACCTACTTGAGCCCCTATTGGTGTACACTCTCATAACTCAAGTTACAGATAGTACATTCCACCATAGACCAAGGTGTTAAGGGAAGGCTACCATAAACCCATCACGCTTCAGAGATGATGACATTTTTGCCAAAGGGGCAATGGGGGAACATGCTGGAACTGTGGAGAGAAAAGTAGCCAATTGTGAATGAGCAATATGCTTGGTAGTAATGAAAGGGAATAGCTGGCGATAGCACAGTGATATGCTCATCCAGATTCATTATGTTTAGAGGTACCAATGATCTTGACCTGTAGTTGTACTGTGGTTGACCAGTGTCAGCTCTTCACGTTGACATTATGGCCATAAACCAGGTCAACGGGGTTAAATCACCATGGCAGCAGGAACATGGCAACTTCCTCTTACTAAACTACACTGAACAAAAAATATAAAACGCAACATGCAACAATTTCAACGATTTTACTGAGTTACAGTTCATTTAAGGGAATCAGTTAATTGAAATAAATTAGGCCCAAATCTATGTTGGTCACAGATACCTTTAAAAAAAGGTAGGGGTGCGGATCAGAAAACCAGTCAGTATCTGGTGTGACCACCATTTGCCTCATGCAGCGCGACACATCTCCTTCAGATAGAGTTGATCAGGCTGTTGATTGTGGCCTGTGGAATGTTGTCCCACTCCTCTTCAATGGCTGTGCAAAGTTGTTGGATATTGGCGGGAATTGGAACACACCGTCATACCCATCGATCCAGAGCATCCCAAACATGCTCAATGAGTGACATGTCTTGTGTGTATGCAATTCAGCTTTCATGGATTGTGTACAGATCCTTGATACATGGGTCTGTGCATTATCATGCTGAAACATGAGGTGATGGTGGCAGATGAATGGCATGACAATGGGCCTCAGGTTCTCGTCACCGTATCTCTGTGTATTCAAATTCCCATCGATAAAATGCAATTGTGTTTGTTGTCCGTAGCTTATGACTGCCCATACTATAACCCCACCGCCACCATGGGGAACTCTGTTCACAGTGTTGACATCAGCAAACCGCTCACCACAAATTTCAATTATATTTTATTTCAGCTCATGAAACATGGGACCAACACTTTCCATGTTGCGTTTATATTTGTGTTCAGTGTAAATAGTCATTAGTCAACACCAGAACACCAGCTGATAGCCTACTTATAATAGCAGAAAATGGCCATCACATCTACAGATGGGCCGCAAGAGAGCGAAGGGTCAATGACAGACTTGGAAGTCAAACATGGCAGATACCATGGCAACTAGCATCTTCTTGACTGGTGCCATTGCAGTCTCATCTCTTCCTATACATTTACGAACCCCCCTCCTAACCTATAGGCCGGTTCAGCAGCCAATAACATTTGAGCCAAGTCTCTGACCCTCTTCTCCTTTTGGCTGCTCAGGAGCCAATGACACCTGTTTGAATCAGAATTGATATCCTCTCTCTCTCTTTCTGCAGATGGGGACCATTGTAGGAGTATTCTATAGGTTAGAGTGGGTGAGGACAGAACAGGTACATGCCAGCTACTAGGGTTTTCCCACTTTAAATCCAAGCAGACTTGCTCGATCTTACTGATGGATGAGGCTCCCAGTTGGCCAACAATAACCTCCCCAGAGTGTCTGACACTCACACCACACCGTTACATTCCTCGCCCAACCCCTCACACACACCCACACACATCCCAACCCGCTTTCAATGGATTTCTTTCTAAGAAAGATAACGGGTTACGTCACAAGTCAGTGAACCATGGCAACTACATACAACAACCAGCATGTGCATGTAGCCTGTATCTAGAAGAGACCCTATGAGTGCCTACGTGATGTGGCATGTAGCCTGTATCTAGAAGAGACCCTATGAGTGCCTACGTGATGTGGCAAGTAGCCTGTATCTAGAAGAGACCCTATGAGTGCCTACGTGATGTGGCAAGTAGCCTGTATCTAGAAGAGACCCTATGAGTGCCTACGTGATGTGGCATGTAGCCTGTATCTAGAAGAGACCCTATGAGTGCCTACGTGATGTGGCAAGTAGCCTGTATCTAGAAGAGACCCTATGAGTGCCTATGTGATATGGCAAGTAGCCTAGCAGTTAAGAGCATTGGGCCAGTAACTGAAAGGTAGCTTCTTTTGAATCCCAGAGCCAACTGGGGGCGGGGGGTTCACAAGCCTTTACTATGCTGTCTTGTGCTTCTGATTTGAGACATGAGGATGAATTAATAGGAGCCTTTGTAATGATGAAGCATCCATCCCGGTTGCTAGACAGGATCAATGTCTAAACCGTACACAGACAGTGGGCAAACATTTCTTCACAGTCTCCTAGTGTTACAACGAGTTGATCTCTGATGATGCAATAACTCTGCAGTATCCTAGGAAACCCACTGTAGTCTACTCTCAATGAGATCTGGGACCGGTTTGTAGAAATGCAGGCAGGTTCAATGTTAAACATGCACATGTGGAGTTTGCATAGCAGTGCCACCGGCAAACTGGTATTTTCCAAACCGGTGAGAGGCCGACATGTAAAGCGAAGCCCTTATTCATGGCTCAAAACCGGCTTATATGCCGACCATCTAAGTTGACATGAGGAAAACGTAGCACAGTGAAGTGCAGATGAATCATCTGAAACAATTGATGGAAAATGTGTAATTGTAGTTGTTTTATAAGGGGAGATCTGATAAAGACTAGCATAGAAGGATGAAAAACAGAAGTAGAGAGGGGACAGAGAAGTAGAGGAGGGGCCAGTAGGGGATATCCTAGCCCAGGGGTTACAATTTGACCCCAGAGAAATCTCAACTGATAACCTAAGTACGTATCTTCCAGTGGCCTAGTTCTCACAGTTCAAGATTTTACAAAATGCAGTTCAACACCACTAGCATTCTACCCATCTCTCAGTTGAAATCCAGTTTGATCCAGTTTGTTCCTGCTTAGTGCTGGATGCTGTACTGACACAGATACTAGCCTGACACATACCTATGGAAAGTAAGGGCAGCTTACTTGCACATGTATTTATATACAGTTCTAGTATTTGTACATAGTTTATGCTCAATGTTAGCCATTCTATACTCCACTGAAAACATGAGGCAACTAGTAGGCTTTGGGTTAACCAGGCAGTGAAGTATGCGTTTCCAAATAGGTCTGGCAATCCTTCGCTAGCTACACCAGTCTGCTGAACTTTAGCTAAAAGGTCCGTCACATCATGTGACTGCCGCAATCCAACACTGTACCAGTCAGCTATTAGCATAGCTACTAGCCTATTAGCATCCCAACAAGAGACAGGGTTGCTTATGAAGATTACGAGGGTCCCCCTGTCACCCGATCCCCAAATCGGCCATCCGATACCCCAGACTAGGGTATTTTTAAGGTGTCGGAAAGATCCTCCGATAGATTTACTGTCCCTATGAAGTGCATGGCGAGGAAAGCTGTTGCCACTCAATGGGAAAGCACCTGTTGCTATTGCCAGGGATAATTAGGTAATGATATTTATTTGACATTTATTTAGATGAAAATCTCTTTAGATGCACAATGTCATTTTCAAGAGTGTCCAAATGAAAATGAACTAAAACAAACAATACTTAGTAACAACAATAATATGGCAACTGCTGTCCTTTAACAATAACATTGAAATAATAATAATAACACATAATAGTAAAAAAGCCCTCTAGAAAGTCCCATTTTACAACCTAAAAAGGAATAGTGTTGATTTGTCATAGATTATCTGTCAAACATTTTACTAAGGTTGTGTCTTGTTGATAAAAAAATATATACACTGTACAGTTGAAGTTGGAAGGTTACATACACTTAGGTTAGAGTCATTAAAACTCGTTTTTCAACCACTCCACAAATGTCTTGTTAATAAACTATAGTTTTGGCAAGTCGGTTAGGACATCTACTTTATGCATGACACAAGTAATTTTTCCAACAATTGTTCACAGACAGATTATTTCACTGTATCACAATTCCAGTGGGTCAGAAGTTTACATACATTAAGTTGACTGTGCCTTTAAACAGCTTGAAAAATGTCAGAAAATTATGTCATGGCTTTAGAAGCTTCTGATAAGCAAATTTACATCATTTGAGTCAATTGGAGGTGTACCTGTGGATGTATTTCAAGGCCTACCTTCAAACTCAGTGCCTCTTTGCTTGACATCATGGGAAAATGAAAAGAAATCAGCCAAGACCTCAGAATTTTTTCCCCAAATGCCTGAAGGTACCACGTTCATCTGTACAAACAATTGCAAGCAAGTATAAACACCATGGGACCACGCAGCCGTCATACCGCTCAGGAAGGAGACGCGCTCTGTCTCCTAGAGATGAACATACTTTGGTGCGAAAAATGCAAATCAATCCCAGAACAACGGCAAAGGACCTTGTGAAGATGCTGGAGGAAACAGGTGCAAAAGTATCTATATCCACAGTAAAACGAGTCCTATATTGACATAACCTGAAAGGCCGCTCAGCAAGAAAGAAGCCACTGCTCCAAAACCGCCATAAAAAAGCCAGACAACAGTTTACAATCGTACCTTTTGGAGAAACATCCTCTGATCTGTTGAAACAAAAATAAAACTGTTTGGCCATAATGACCATCGTTAAGTTTGGAGGAAAAAGGGGGAGGCTTGCAAGCTGAAGAACACCATCCCAACCGTGAAGCACGGGGGTGGCAGCATCATGTTGTGGGGGTGCTTTGATGCAGGAGGGACTGGTGCACTTCACAAAATAGATGGCATCATGAGGCAGGAAAAGTATGTGGATTTATTGAAGCAACATCTCAAGACATCAGTCAGGAAGTTAAATCTTGGTCGCAAATGGGTCTTCCAAATGGACAATGACCCCAAGCATACTTCCAAAGTTGTGGCAAAATGGCTTAAGGACAACAAAGTCAAGGTATTGGAGTGGCCATCACAAAGCCCTGACCTCAATCCTATAGAAAATTTGTGGGCAGAACTGAAAAAGCGTGTGCAAGCAAGGAGGCCTTACAAACCTGACCCAAGTTATTGTGGGAAGCTTGTGGAAGGCTACCCGAAACGTTTGACCCAAGTTTAACAATTTAAAGGCAATGCTACCAAATACTAGTTGAGTGTATGTAAACTTCTGACCCACTGGGAATGTGATGAAAGAAATAAAAGCTGAAATAAATAATTCTCTCTACTATTATTCTGACATTTCACATTAAAATAAAGTGGTGATCCTAACTAACCTAAGACAGAGAATTTCTACTAGGATTAAAAGTCAGGAATTGTGAAAAACTGAGTTTAAATGTATTTGGCTAAGGTGTATGTAAACTTCCGACTTCAACTGTATATACACTTCTTCTATTGCGGAGTATTCGGGGTATGGCCAGGCACTCCTAATGCATGTTTTCAAAGACAGTTTCAGGCTTTACCTGAAGTTATTTTTTAGACGCTGTTATCTTATCTATTTAAAGGCAGTAAAAGATACAACAAATACTGCAAAGTCCACAACTTCCACATATACATTTATACTGTATTTGCGTGTGTTTGCGTGCATGCACACGTGTGCTTGTGTCCAGATCAACTACTAGAGAGCTATACTACACAAGCTGTAACATAACACAGCCTCGTATCGGTTCAGATTAGCATACGTTAGCTTGTTCATACTATTTTGTTTGCTTAGCAAACATGTTCTATTTGCTCCTGCGAGATGAGCTCTGCTTTCATTTTCCTAGCTGATACTTAGTATTGAATATCTAGTGAGAACATTTATTTCTTACAAGCCCTGTGTCAGAGGTCCTCTTCCAAGTAACACCACACAACATGAGGCCTGTATTCACCAGTTACCACTTTCCACTGAGCCATTTATTAATTGTGAATAAACATTGAATAAATATATATTTGGGCTCCCGAGTGGCGCAGCGGTCTAAGGCACTGCATCTCAGTGTTGAAGGCGTCACTACAGACCCTGGTTCGATTCCAGGCTGTATCACAAACGGCCGTGATTGGGAGTCCCATAGGGGGGCGAACAGTTGTCCCGGCATAGTCCAGGTTAGGGTGTGGCCGGGGTAGGGTGTGGCCATCATTGTAAATAAGAATTTGTTCTTAACTGACTTGCCTAGTTAAATAAAGGTTAAATAAGCAATACCTAATTAAACAAACTTGATTTTATGCATGCCCAATATGACCAGGCCAATATTTTGTCTTTTACATTAACAACTACCTGCAGGAAGCTTATTGTTTGATTGATTGATTGACTAAGCCCTCCACAGACAAAAGCTCCATCTTAAATCTTACATCATAGTGACTGCATGCCATGCACTGAGGACAAGGCTATCTTGTTTACGAGCAACTGAACACTGGGTGTGCTAGCTAGCGCTAGGCTAATGCTAACATCAACCCTAAGGAGGCCTCAACAACCAACCAACACAGCTGTACACGTTATTTTGCAGACATGCTATTCCCAGACTGGGGACACTTGATCCAGACAGGGTCCAGTTTCAGCCAACTTATAATAAATATGTTTAGATGCCATTGGGATGCCACAGGAGCCTTGCGACCAAGATCGGCTCCCGACTTTTTAGATCCCAAATGGCAGCTGGCTGTTCTGAGTTCCGCACAATCACCCTACAATGATGGGAACGTCTCACCCTACATTACTCATCTCATATGTATATACTGTACTCTATACCATCTACTGCATCTTGCCTATGCCGTTCTGTACCATCACTCATTCATATATTTTTATGTACATATTCTTCATTCCTTTACACTTGTGTGTATAAGGTAATTGTTGTGAAATTGTTAGGTTAGATTACTCGTTGGTTATTACTGCATTGTCAGAACTAGAAGCACAAGCATTTCGCTACACTCACATTAACATCTGCTAACCATGTGTATGTGACAAATAAAATTTGATTTGATTTAAGATATTTACAACTAGTCTCTCGTACTGTGTTATTACACAGGGTTACTGGTATGTACCTCTAAACTCAACTCATACTGTAGTATTACATGCTGAAAATAATAATAACTATTTCTATAGCTCTTTCAATACAAGTAACAAAGTGTTTCTCATCATAAAAGTACAAAAAAATTTACAAAGACAGGAGGAAGGAGAACGAAACAAGACAGCTAATTTGAATCACACATTCAAATCATACATTAAAAGCATCTTTATAAAATTGTGTCTTCAGTAGGGATTTAAAAAGAGGCACTGAATCTGCCAGCTTGATCTCCTCTGACAGACCCTTCCAAAGTCTAGGGGCCCTTATGGAAAATGCCTGGTCTCCTTTCGTTTTCAACCTAGACTTTGGAATGGTCAACAGGTCCCTGCCA